>NC_140966.1:15159707-15289707 GCF_056783735.1 Eptatretus burgeri
ACTTCCAAAGATGTCAATCGCTTGAATTTATTTTAGATATGGATAGCTAGGAATAGAACATGAAAGGCAATCATAAGCATTTATCATATATATCTACAAAAAAATAAAAAAATAAAAACGAGAAATTACAAATATACAAACATTGAATAACAGTGCTCGTCATAATGTAACATTCTAACCAACTATAAATTAATAAATCAAATATATACAAATATTCACAGATCGAGTCCCATACCCCCAGCATTTAGTTCCCATACCCCCGGTTAAGAACCCCTGCGCTAGAGGATACAATGTATAATCACATCGTTGTCACTGCCATCACACATTCAATTTTGTGATAATATGATAGATCGTGCACCTCTTACCTCAAATATAACATGTCCAACAACCAGCACGACGACTTCACTCACCTCTGGATCAAACTGTTATTCAAATATTCAACCGGTTATTCATAAACAGCTTTTTTTACTTACTGCCTTGTCTCCGAGCAACCACTGAAATTGGATATATATATATATATATATATATATATATATATATATATATATATATATCTGTCCCCACCCCCCCCCCCCCCCCCAGGGAGAGTTTAAGGCAGTGCTCCATTGCCTTTGCACCACCCAAATGAGAAAGTAATAATGTAACGTTAATAAAAATAAGAGTAACTACAATCATAACACGGATTTTACTGCTGGAGTAACAAATTATCCTTGGTTTCGTAATACAGCAATATAATTTTCGTCATAATAACAATAATATAATCTTAATAATGATTGTAACTATAATCAAAAACTGCAATCCCTTTGTTGTGACTGCAAAGTTACTGGATTAAAGCGGCGATATTGCACAACGATAACTTTAACAACAAATATAAGTGCTCAATCGACTAGATGGTGCGGATGAAAGAAGTCAAAAAATGACTCGAGGATTATGCCGATTGGTTGTTGCAACTGGGTGAGGGGTGCCTGCCTTCTGTGGAGGGTAACCTTTACGATGACGTAATTGCATGAACGCCTGATCTTTGTGTGAATCCAAGCCCCGCTGTTATCAAATGATAATCCCAAAAGTTAAACCAGGTAGACCCCGACCATAGCCAGGAGTGGCTGAATGACGCAGGAAAAATGGGAGGAGGTATAGTGGGAATTACCAAGATAACCTCTGCACTGAGAAGGTGGGCTCTTACCTACAATTTTCAACAAAAATAAATAAAATGCACAGCATTTCCATTCCATGCTACAATAACAAGGAAAAATGCTCCCACTTTTGAAAGCTTGTATGAAGTGGTGAGTGACAGTAAAGATAAGAATAAAAGAACAGTCTTAAAAGCTGATATGCGTCCAACAATGGCTGATCATTGACGATGAAGCTGCCGCAGGGTTGACCTTCAGCATGTGTTGAAGCACGAGCCGATGAAGGGGCCAATATCACTGAAATGAATGGGTCATTGAGAACTGGAGCTAAATCTGTGCCGCTTGACGTACTTCCAGCAGACATTGATTCACCTCCAATCATTGAACGCTGAGGTGTGTCATCCAGTCTCGTAATAGATGGACTAGTTGTTGCCCTTGGCAAGTCCATTGGAGCAAATACATTTGGTGACCTTGCAGATATCTTCACAACATCAGTGTTACATGCTCGTCCATCATACGGACGAATACATGTTGTTTTTGATAGATATCGGGAAGAATCCATCAAGACGAGTACTTGAAAGTGAAGCATCAAGAATATAATCGACCAATTTCGCATGTCACTGAAGGGCCTGAAGTGCCTTTTCCTTTTAGCTGGCCAAACGTTTTAGCTTTGCCTGAGAACAAGGCTGACCTGGCAAGGTTTCTACCAGAGCAGGTGATAGCAAAGGCACCACCTGACAGGGAAATTGTTGTCACGGGGGGGGGGGGGGGGTGATTTGCTGATGAACGGGAAAGTGCAGTCATCACAGATATCCACTGATCTGTCAGATCGTACTGCAAAACATGAAGAGGGTTATACATAGCTAGTGCTGCATAGCATCAACAACTTCAGTGATGTTGTTGCGTCTGCAAGAGATACTGATGTGCTTCGACTGTTGGTGCAACATTATCATTATTTCTCCTGCCAGAATCTATGGATGAAGTCAGGCACAGCAAAGAAACCAAAGTACATCCTCCCCATTAAGGAAATCTTTGACGAACTGCTTCCTGGGGCTGCAGCATCACTCCTACCTTTCCGTGCACCGACAGGATACAGTGACGTCATATATTTCCATCTGAAATCACACAAAGCAATCTGCCTGGAAGGTGTTCATCAAACAGTATATCCTCCTTGCTGGTTTTGGTGATGGGCAACTTAAACAGAAGAGAAGATTGAATCTGCAGCTAGACATTTGAATGTAGGATGTCCACGTTGAACCATAATCGACTCTGCCAACATGGCTTGCTGCACCATGTTCGCGAAAGCAGAAAAACCAGAGGCCATACCATCGATGAGCAATGCCTTGTGGTTTCTCATTATGTGGTGCATGACCAAACCATGATCTATAAGCAAGCTCACCGCCCAGATACAAATCTGCCGAGGGAGGATGGGAGTGGCAGGGGAGAATGCTACAACACATCCTCATGGCACGAGCTGCAATTCCTGAAGCCTGAGAAAGTTATCTGCTATTCATGTCTTACTGGATGCAGAAATCTCTGCTACGGATGTAGGAAGGCCAAACTACTCTGTGCGGCAGTCTATGAATGCAGCGGCAGTCTGTGGATCCTGCAGATATACCAATGAGAATGCCTGTGATAAATGCTAAATCCAAAATAATTGTGTACATCTGAACACCGAAGCAGCTGTCTGTGTGGTCTCCATATTTATCTCTGCATCACGTCCAGATTTGCTTGTGAGAGAACCAACGGGTGTCACCTGGACGTGTGATTGAAAATTGCGAACAAGTCATGTTATGCAAAGCGATTCAAAAATTCAAATATCGAGCAAGTCGTTTATAATGTGACAAAAGATATGAATTGCCTCGAGTTGCCCCATAAATTTGCATCTCGGTATTAAAACATGAGCAAACTCTGTTGCCTGCAGTAAAAAGTATGTGCCAAAGCTTTGTTGTTTTGCCGGGTTTGAATTATGCTTATTAGGAGGTTAAAAATGCAAACAAAAGTTTGGGAACAAGCAGATTCGTAATTAGTATGTCCAAATTACCTAGAATCTGTCTTGTTACAAACCTCTACCAAAAATGCCTCTTGCTCTTTTTCCACAAGACTTTTCCAAAAAATTTATCCAATCCACCTTCTTTGCTTGCCAAGCTTTCTGCCTGTGGCACTCATGGCAACTTACATTCCAGGATTTCTGACTTCCTCCACTCACGCACTCAATGGGCCAACGTCAATGGAGTCCTCTCCTCTCCTCTCCTCTCCTCTCCAAGTGGAGGCTGACGTTTCCCGAGACAGTGTGTTGGGCCGAGTTTTGCTCCTTGTTTATAAAAATGACCTATGTGATGCTCTGAAAAACCCTCTCTTCCCTTTGGCAGGCAACTTCACTTTATGGCAGCCATAACTCTCTGCTGATCTTGAAATGGCTTCGATGCTGGAATGGTGAATGGAACATGTTCTTCAATCTTAGAAAATCCTACTGTCTCACCCTGTAAGGATTATCAAGCTAACCCACCTCTCTATTTCCAGGTTCAGCTACTGGAAAGAGGTTCAGTCTCGAACTTTGCAGGTCTCACCATCAGCCATGACCTCTCCTCAGCCAACCACATAACAAAGCTGGCCTCCACAGCCAGCCACAGATTGGGCATCCTCCGTTGATCAAAGCCTTTCCTTCAGCCATAGTTTGATGGAGTACTGCTCTCCCTCAGGGCTGGCACCCCTGCCTTACCCCTTGCTCAGTTTGATGACATGGAAACAAAGGCCTTCAAAATGGTTGGAATCTCCGACAGTGAATCCGAGTCTTTGGGCCTACCAGTTTCACATCACAGACAGGTCAGTGGTGTGTCTGTCTACAACCACGTCCTTTTTCAGATAGCACCCTCTGTTCCTCTCCCCCCCCCCCTCTCCCCCGAGGTTTCTGCAGGGCACACAGTCTGCCAGAACCCACAAAATCCAGAATCACTGCTCACCTCCACCCATTTGTTCCTCATAATCAACCCCCCCAACTTGTGGAACCAACTTCCTCAGTTTCTTCAATCTCATTCTTCCTTCCAGAACATCAAGACAGCTGTTCACCACCATCTCATGTCATCCCCTATTCCAACCGTAATGATTTCCAGCCCCATTAATGCTCCCAAAGCTCACGTCTTTCTGGGTTTCCAGTTCCCTTATTTACGGCCATTGTTTATCTAAGTCTGCCTCGACTTTGACCTTTGACCCTCGACCCTGCTATTGGTGTATCCCGATTGGTGTATCCATGCCTGGTATTAGCTTAATTGTTAGGGTGGTGGGCTTTGGATCCTAGGGGCCTGAGTTCAAATCCCGCTCAGCTGTTGAATTAATACCAGGTGAGGTTAACTCGGCCTGTCATCCTTCCGAGGTCGGCAAAATGAGTGCCAGCATTCTGGTATACTGTGTTGGAGTGGCGACCTGTCCAGGATTGTGCCCAATAGCCAAGGAGACTGCTTAAGCAACACGAACACTGCACAGAGTATGGTCCCAATCTCCTCTCCTCCTCCTCAACCCTGTTGCCAATCCTTCTCTCGCTCATCAAAGACTGATATATAAAATCCAGACTTCAAAATTGCTTTTGATAAATCTTTGGAGATATGTACCATCAAAACTCCAAGCTGAGATGGATAAACCAAATGCATTTATCATTCCACTTTGGCAGTTTCACCAAAATTATTCAAGCACATTGAATTTAGTAGCCATATTACTATCCAGGCCATAAACACGCATCCCTCATGAGTACATCTCAGTAAAAGAGATGGATAGTGGCTGCAGTGCACAAATCAGACAAATATCCCACGAGTCATGAGCACCAAGCTCTTATGCCAACGTAATGCAAAGCCACTCTCAAATGGGCAAGCATTCATTTTGCTCATGCATCGAAAATGAGGTGCAATTTTAATTGTAATGGGCTGTGACCAGCATCCAGGAAGTCACAAAATGAAAGTGCTGATGCTCATGGAAACAAAAATAAATAAATAAATAAATAAACAACATTGGTTGGAACATTCTACGACTCAATGTTATAAAGGAGCACAATGTCACACATCTGTCACACATTCAAGCTGTCCACCAAGTATCGTACAAATCCGTCCATAACTATTTGAGATATGCTGCGCACAAACAGACAAATAAACAAATGGGAGTGAATACGTCACCTCTGTCCACCTTTGGTATACGAGTGGTCATAAGTCACCAAGCTCTAATGGTTCAGTGGCAGAGGTTAAAAAAGGTTTTAAGTCCATAAGATTAGTATTTATCAAATGATTATTGGAATGCGATTCAATTACAAATTCTGCCCACTGGTTATGTCATTCCTGAGGTACGGCACTGCCACTGATGTGGTGCCCTTGCTCATTAGCATGGGAATGTTGAAATTTGGGTAGGGTGCCAGCAATAACTCAACTACTCTTCCCCAAAAAACACTATGGGATCTTTAACTCCTGCCAGTAATAAATACAGGCAGATGGGACACGAGCTTAATGTCCCTTTTAAAGGATGGCACACTTGCTGATGCACCACATTGCCTGCAAAGTACCAAATAAATTATCGTCAAGGTCAAGAATCAAACCCAGAATAAACAGCTGAAAGCAAAAAAGTGAACTGTGTGCTACCTCTGTACCTTCCTTTTCAGACATGTAAAAGATTGTTATGTACTTGCAGGAAAGGAAGAATATATTATATATATATATATATATATATATATATATATATATATATATATATATATATGTATATATATGTATATATATGTATATATATATATATATATATATATATATATATATATATATATATATATATATATATATTGCATTGTATTTCTTCCTTAAACCCATAAATGGTTTTTAGGGAAAGGTTTTTTGTGCCACAATCATTTCCACGTTCTTGCGTGGTTGGCCAGAGGAAGGAAGCTTGGCCCTTTTCACGAACTGCCTGGCCAGGCCTGTAATTCGACTAAGGTTAGGGCAGGAATTTGTAAGTTGGCCACGGTGCCGGATGGGCTCGCCTCCTCTTCATGAAGGACACTTTGGGATCTTTAACGTCCACCAACTAATGCCAGCAGACAGGATGCCCAGTGATGACAGTTTACACCTGGGCAAAGATTCAAACCCAGGCTTGACAGTGTGCTTACTTCTAGGCCATCCTGCCAGACCTACGAAAGGTTGTTGAGATGATTAAATTCTAGTGTGTGTGTGTGTGTGTGTGTGTGTGTGTGTGTGTGTGTGTGTGTGTGTGTGTGTGTGTGTGTGTGTGTGTGGTGTGTTTTTTGCAACATGAAAAAACTCGTTTAGGTGATTTACAGAGTACTGGTCCTCAGCTTGACAGAAAGTTAAAGTCAACTGTGAATAATGCAAAACTGAACATGAATGTTCGTGTTTTCCCAAGAGTTTCATTGAGCTCACATTTTTTTTCCTTCCAAATAATCAAAAATATACATGGTTCCAGATGAAACGCCATGATTTTACACGTTTATTAATGAACTATTGATGAAAAACATTAAACCCGTACCACTATTATCAGGAGGAAGGTCAAATGGTTTGTCAATCTACTTTAATCCTTTGTCCCCTTCATGCTCCATTATTTTTTTGTACGTTACAACAATACGGTCCTCTTTTTTTTTTTGATGGTTACGATGACAATATAGTGACTTGTAAATGCTACATTCTTCTTCATGAAAATGTAACATCTATGTTTTGTGAGGAGACGCCATAGCTTCATCAGAACGGGGTGTGCCCACACACCATGGATGATGTTTTGAATTGTACCTGTTCCTGACTCAACGGCAAGGTCATCTCAATCTGTTTCCCTGCAAACTTGGACAAAGGATTAGCCTGGAAAATGACAAGCCTGGAACAATCTGTGTGACTTCTTCTTGCAGGGGTCAGGGGTGAACTTCCGAAGAAGCACGGCTAAAAGACAGCTTCCAGGACTGCTGTAGACCTGGAAAACAGTGATCCAGGATTGCGGACACCACATGAACCAAGACGCCGAGAAAAGTCATGGACGACATGTGCATCAGGATACCTAGTAGGCTTGATCAGAATACTTGACTTTTTGAAAACATCCTTTCATTAAACAAAACTTTAAACCTTCCTCTGTATAGTGGTAAAGATTTTACATCGAGGGCCATTCATAGATCACTAGACGACGGTGAACCCGTTGGGTTCTTGTTGTGATGGCAGTTGATAAAAAAAAAATAGCTCCAGCAAACTATAACGCTGAGGTTGTTTGCATTGATCAAATAATCCCCAAGAGTACTTGACTGAATCGGGAATTGATTTTTTTATAATTTTTTTCGTTGCCCGATTTGAACGAAACTTGATATTGTGCGTCAATGTGAAAAAAAACAGAGAAAAGAAAGTCGAAGAAATTATTGTGCGTAATCTTCTAAACACAATTTTATTTATTAATGAACACAGAAGTATTAGATCAAAATGGCGATGTTTATTTTATGCTTAAAAATAAATCGTTCTTTGTCTATACTAAATGTTTGAGATTTTTAAATAAATATCATTTCAAGAAAAAAAAAAAATAAAGATAGCTCCAGTGAACTACAACACTGAGGTTGTTTGCATTGATCAAATTCTCCCGAAGAGTACTTGACTGAATTGGGAATTGATTTTTTTTAGTATTTTTTCGTTGCCCGATTTGAACGAAACTTGATACTGCACACCGCAGGAGAATAGTGAGTAAAGTAGCCCTAAAAATTTTTGCACTATCCTGTACCGTTTTGGCTGTATTTCAGGAACACACATACATACATGATGAGAGTTTTAGTAATAGATAGATAGATTATTAATAAGTGTAAAATGATGGTGTTTCATCTGGAAATAGATATAAAACACATTTTGAGTAAACCTTGATGCCACAACGAAAGTACAGGGAAATAAACCAGTAGGTGCATACCCAAGACGAGAACAGCATTCGGTAGAGTGCATACCTCCACCAGGCTGAACAGTTTACGTTTTGTATCCCGATAGGCCAGATCTGGATCCGGACCTGAACCAAAATCTAATCGGCATGTTCTTGTCACACACGCAACCTCTCCACCAAGTTTTGTCTGAATCCATCCATAATTTTTGAGATATCCTGCTCATAGACAAACAGACAGATGTGAAAACACAACCTCCCGTCCACCTTAGGTAGTGGAGGTAAAAAAATAAATTAAAAGTGAAGTTTCCTTTTAAGTTTCTTGAAAAAGATCGGGTATTTCCAAAACTCTCGGCTGTTTCAAATCTTGGTCTGCCGCAAAACTTTTTGGCACAGTTAATCTTGGACAGAGCCAAATGTAGCCGAGATAAATAAATCAAGTTGGAATGAAGTGACTGGAACATGTTTGCTGCGTATTATCGTCGTATATTCTAAGTTTTTGTATGTTTATGTACAGTATACAAAAACTCGTCTCAAGGATTACTTAGAGGCTGTTATCCTGGCCTTTTACATGCATAATGTTGATCGTATAGAAAGTCTTCAAAAATGTGTCGGAGCAGGCTATCTCATCAATCTGCATTTAATTGAGCCTGGTTATTATCCGATGACATCTTTCACAAGCGCAAGCTTTTGAACGAGAACACTGAAAGAAAATGTTTACTGGTTTAATTGCTTCGCAAGAGTGTCAAGCCTACCCAGCATGCCTTAAGGAACCACATAATTAGTACATATATGCACAAAGGCTGAAGTTTTTAACCCGCCCTCCCACACCGCTCCAAGCTGGCTGGATAGATTAGGGGTACACACACTCGCCTGAGCTGCCTCACCTGCATTTGAATCTCGACCCAGCTATAAACTGTCAACCTGGTGTTTCGCATGCAGGGCGATGCACCGACATGCACGCAGTCTCTCAGATGGATGTTCAACCGGGCGTCCCATTTACTGCCACAAATTAGTAGGCGATAAAGATTCTGCAGTGTCCTTTGTGAAGAGTACGAGTTATTGGTGGAACCATGGCTAAATTCCAAATTTCTGCACCCTCAGTCAAGTATCCTGCATTGGATTGGTGACCTGTCCAGGGTTGTAATCCTTGCCAAAGCAACTCGTGTCCACACTCCCCCCTCCCCCACCCCCCAGCACACCCACCTTTTCCCTTCCTTTATTCTCAATTCACCCTCAGCTCCCAACCTCCCAACCTCCAACTTTCACACCCAAATAATCACTGTTGGGACACAGTTTCAAGCACTCCGAAGACAATATCCTAAATTAGTGTTTCATAGCTCATGGAAAAATGGAATAAGAACAGGAAAGGGGTCAACAGGATAAAAATGGGGAAAAGTGTAAAACAGATGGATGAGAATATGCATGAGCTACAAGATGAGGAAAGGTGGAGGTGAAAGGAGGATGTGTAGTGAAAGCTCACAGGGAGAAATAGGAGAGACCATGAGGTGGCAGTGGACAGCAGACCTAAAGACCTGGAGGAACGATTACAAGCAAACAGATTTGGGAAGACTGCTCAACATGTGAAATAAATAAATAAATAAATAGAGGTGAACGAATGGAGGTGAAAGTCAAGCTTGATATCTGGGAAGGATAACAAGGTAAGAGCTTCCGCCTAGAATGTGTATGACCTGGGGAGGAAAGATTGTAAGAACAAGACCAGAGTGGAGTCAATAAAAGATTGCAAGGCTACAAACTTGTCTGTGGTGAGCAATTGAAGTACAACAGAGAGAGAGAGAGATAAACCAATACCTCCTTGAAAAATCTCTCCACTGGCAGAAATTAATAGATACCTGGTTTGGCTGTATGCATGCAATGGAGCAAAATAAATAAATAAATAAATAAATAAATAAATAAATAAAGCAAAAACTTGGAAAGAAAGCACCATTTCTGATAAATACAAATATGAAACTATCAACCTCAGAAAAGGGGAAAAATTCCCAAAATGCATTCAAGGTATATCACCTAACTACACATTTGTTGCACAATGCAAAGGTGGCTCATAAGAATGTAATGCAAGGTTTATAAGAACCGAGCCATGAAATCACCTTAAGCCTCCTGGAGCCTCAAATCTCCCAAACACAGCACGGATGGAGAGAGAAAATATATATAAATAAATACTGTATTTTTTTTAAATAAAAAAAGAAAAGAAAGAGTGAAGAGTTACAAGGAAATATTTATGAGCAGCTGCCCAGGCCTAATGAAACACAGAACTTATTTTCTCAAAATCAAAGACTGCATTCAAGCATAATGGTCTAACCAGTGACAATACTTGGATTCCACTTTCCAAAAACAAATAAGCTTAAGGATCTTAGAAGAAAAAAAAAAAAAAAAAGAACATGAAATTAATGTGCACTCTCTTCTTGCTCAGAGTTAAAACACAATTAAAATCACTGCACTTTTGGCAATAAACAATGAGAACTTTGGAAACCTGTGAGGACACTCCAACGGATAATAATCCGTCTCCCGGCATAATTCTTCCTTCAATCCTCTTAAGCTCAATCCAGCACAATTGGTTGGTTGGAAAATATTGCTGTAGATCTGGTTCTACAAGCATAATTTCAATTTGGAAAGCTTCCACTCGCCACAATGCGACCAGGACTTTTCTGAATAGCCTCAATAAACTTGAAAAATAACTATGGTAGTAAACAGCTCGGGAAAGACGCAGAGAGAAAAATCCTGAAATATATTGGCCCATGTATAACGAAATCAAAATAAACTTTGGACACTTTTGCAACTATTATCTGCACCACAATATATTTGTGGAAAAGTGTTTTTGCTTTCACAGGATGTGAGAAACAGCCAAACATTGCTTTTGCACGATGCTGCGATTTGGGATCTGAGACTGTACGTTAAGGATGACTGCCTTTGAGGTCACGTTAATTTACGGTAAATTACAAATGACTAGCAAAGTACCCACCCGATGGGCGATCTTGATCGAATCATGCAACACGTTCTTCTGACAGATACTTTTATTTGTGTGGTGTATAGGCAACTGACAGCTGCCTCAATCGCTCCACAAAATAAAATAAATAACCCGGGTTGCGTGCATGAAGCAAAAACATACCTACGGCTTATAATTCAAAACACATCACTGCACTAGAAAACGTGGGGACAGGAACACTGTACTGGAAATGGGGGGGACTTGTAATACTCTTCCCCACCTGGAGGCGGCGCGACACGATACACATTTACACGGAGAATGTGCATCATCGTCCCCCTCTCCCAACCCCAAAGAACACTGGCAAAGATAAACATAGGGGCAACAAGTCTGGAGACGGCGATGGTTCACGAGCAATGTACACGGTTCGCCTTTTTTTATTTTTTGACCTTCGAGGGGACGCCACGGGCAAACTGGCGTGAATCGGGAAAAACGTGAATGATGAAAGTTGTCGTACTCGAAGAGCACTACTTGCATACCAACTTTCATTCGAGACAGTTGAAAACCCGAGGAGCTTGATACCCAATTTATTGATTTTTTGACATTTTCTAAGTTTGTGACCTTGGGACGAAAATGAAAAAATAAATAAATAAATAAATAAAAAAATCGAGCTCCGTGGGGCTATGCAGGTGCCATTGGGCTAACCAAATACCGAAATCCCTGCCAGATTCGACAAACCCCCTCGGAGAAGATGCAACTTGAAACCGGCTACCCCCTAAAACACATTTTTTTATGGGCGCAGCACGCCCATTCTCCGGAAAACACAACGAGATCGTGATACAAACCTCACACCCTAATTTTATCAAGATCGGATCAAAACCCACGGAGCTATGCTCGGGACAGACAGACAGACAGACACACACCCATAACGAATATAGTGGTCACTTACTGACTCGTGAACCAATATCCCTGGGCGCTCACCTGGTAGCAGCTGGATAAGATAACCAGGGAACCACTGGTAGGCATGGATGACCAACAAAATATGTAATGGAGAAGAAAGTAAATACCTAAACCTCCCCGTAGACCCCGACTTATTTAATGTCGTGAACAATCTTTGGTACATCATGTGTGATGAAGGTTGTAGTCAAGTTTTATCAGAATTGTGTGTGTCGTTTCTAACACCCCCGAAGTTCCCTCCACAGATCCCCTCAGACCAGAATGTTTTTTTTTTAATGCAGTGAACAAATTTTGGTACACATACAGTGATGAAGGTTGTGGTAAAAGTTTCATCAAAAACACATGAGCAGTTTCAGAGAAGAAGTTGCAAGTATTTGCGGACAGACGGAAGGACGGACGGATGACGCGCCGTCCCAGAAGCTCACCGGAACTACGTTCCAGGTGAGCTAAAAACACTCCGACGCACGAATTGAGGTCATGCTGATCCTACGTGGAAAATCTAGATGTAACCAGGCCAGAACTTTCGGAAGAGTAGTGCCACAAACAAACAAATACACACAAACACCGGTCCGTGAATTACAGTAAGGATGGCAAAACTTGCACAGAACAAACCGATCCACAATTTTATGTAAATAGTGCTGATTACATACATATAAATATTTTTTTTTGTGCGTGTGTGTGATGGCTCTGCGAAACAGTCATTCCCCAAGGCAATGGAACACATAATATAGCGGTTCCCAAAATAGTTATTTCCTTATTATTCATTTTACACAGCCCTTCCCTCATGTGTAATGGGTTTATGGGTCAACACACATTGTGTGGGATTAGGTAGATTTTTTTCACCATTCTTTTCCTATCTTGCTTACTGCACACACGAACCTCTCCGTCATAGCATGCATATCATGCAGTTCATTGGCAAACATGCGCAAATTCCCCATTTGAATCGCGTGCCATTATTCATTGGGAACTTCACCTCAACCTTCAATAAACTCCAATCACCCACACTACAATGATTACACAACCTCAAAACGAATTTCATATAACCACCACGGCATTGAAACATAACCCAAGCTCGCTGTACATTCGTCATTGCTGCCTCAACCATAACGAACAAACACAATGAAAGACCATAACCACCACACCATAAACTCACCACCATCACACAACACCACATTTTGGAGTCACAATGAACCAGAGGCGCCGCGTACCATTACAGACACTTGGATCTGGATATTCAGGCATCCAACTCAGAGCACGTGTGCGCTAAACTGCATTCAACATAATGTCAATAGCCCAAGCACTCCACTCAATTACAGTCCCTATTGGGTGTTTAGCGCACGTTCACGCCTGGAGAGTGCAGCTAAATACCCCCAACGTAATATTAAGTGTGGAGCTCAGTCGCGTGAGGAAGCTCAGAACATAATGGGGCCATCTTCATGGCTGTACCCTCGCGTGGGTGGGGCCAGCGCCGTGGTAATCGTCACTACACCAATGGGGTGCTGGAAAACTGCTACCTGTCTGATCCACCTTTAGGCTCCTCCCTTACAAAGTAATTACAAAGAGCCACGCATTCTGCACAGAAATCGCTTGTAGCATGTGGTTCAATGGAGCTCGTGATTCAGCTTGGCTTGGTGATGTGAGGCGGAATGGATTAGTGGAACAGAGCGGTGGAACATAACTGAGCAAACGAGTTGGAGCAAGGTTCGCCATGAGGGGAAGCGCTCAAGTTCCTCCCGAACACTCGATCCTGAGGCCATCAGCCGCAGTGGAGCGCTAGGTGAGCGAGGGATCTGGGTGCCAGATCAAGCACAGTCATTGGACCAAACCAGTAGCATCAACACTAACCGACGCTATTTCCTTACACGTTCTTCTTCTTTCTTTCTGTCTCATCTGCTGTTGACGCATATTCTTAAAAGAGCTCTGTGATTACCTGGGCAAGTCCGTAACAGTCACCCCCTTCAATGCGGCTCCACTGATGTGCAGACTTTTGTCAGTTTCCTCTCTGCACCTAACTTGTACCACGCACCGAAGACACCATCAGTTTTCCTCCTCCTACACCCCCCCCCCCTCAACAACTGGGCCGTGCAGGTTTGTCAATTCCGCTTGATAATCAAGAGGTCGCAACTGCCTCATACTTTCCTCATCTTTCTTTGCTTTTCTAACTTTCCTTGGGAATGTTTCTGATGATGCCTGTCATATTAAGTAAAGAAAGATTGTGGAAGTATGAGAACGGTTTAGCGCTGCACTGTCTTCTTTTGTCGATAACTGTATTTTCTTTTGCCACACCACACTAATCCTTGCAGTCCCTGCTGTACGGATTTTCATTGTATCAAAACCATTGCTTGCTGCACCACATCCATTTCCTCGTCATTCCTGTAAATAAGTTTGTCATTGTAATGTGCCCAGCTCGTCGGGTCTTTTCCTCCATTGGTCCAACATAGTCTGCATGTAGTGTTAGCTGGAAAGTTATACCCCACGTGATTTGCTCCTGGTTAGCCAGCGTACACTCACTGTATCGCCTGGCAGTAATTCCCTGTCCGTACTGAGGGCATATGCCCCCTTGATGGTGTCATCCAACGGAAAGGTAACACGCAAAGTTGTGAGAACCCTGCCAGGATTCGGGGTACCAATTGGCATTCATAGTTGATTCGCAACCCGCTGAGCTATCTGCGGCTGGTGGCCTCAGGATCGAGTGTTCAGGAGGAACTCGAGCGCTTCCTCTCATGGCGAACCTCGAATCCTGGCTATAAATATTATACAATATATATTCCAATCATACCTCCAGGTTGCAATGGTGAGCATCAGCCATGGATTATGTCTCACATGATAAACCCACATAATTTGCAAAGAACAGCAGTCTGTCTGTCACTCAGACAATTGTTCGCACAAATACAAACCAAGAAACCAGAAGGCATGTGTGATCGAGTGGAGAAATCAAAATGTGTGGAGCATGACGAGCGCTCCCCCGATCTCCAATGGGCATAAGTTCTGTGCATGCCCACACCAAGGTGTCACCTCCAATCCGGAGGCTTCAGCATGACCACTCGCGTCAAAAATCAGGGGGGTTCTGCATGTGACATGGCGGGCATGTGTCTCAATGGTACCTTAGCATATTTAGCATTGTAGCAGTATGTTCTTAGCTGAAGACAGAGATTGTCAAAGACAGGGATACCAGGAATTTAAACAATGACTGTGGTCATCATTGGTTAGATATTTATATGGTATGCTGTCCTGACGATGGTAATTTAGCCAGAAATTTGGATAGGTGGCTCCGTTTGATGTTTAACCAATGATAACCATAAAATCACGTATCTCTGTCTTTGACAATATCTGTATTTAGCCAAGAACGCACTGCTACAGTACTAAATATGCTAAATTACCATTGAGACACAAGTCCCTCCAAAAAAAACATGTCTTTTGACATGAGTGGCCGGGCTGAAGCCTCCGGGTCAGAGGTAACGCTTTCGTGCGCACATGCGTAGGCCTTACGTCCATTGGAGATTGGAGGAACACTTGTCATGCTCCACACATTTTGAGATATATATATCTCTGAAAAACAAGGGGGTAAGGTGAAGCATCGGTCGAGGTGAAGCCTTGGTCAACCCATGCGAGTATGTCTATCAATTACGTACCGTTTGAACATGAGTACATCGATTAATTACATATTATTGGACCTGACTACATTTGTTAATTATGTACAATTGGAACATATGCTTGAAAACCCTTTTATACCCCGTCAGACTTTTGATCTTTCATTGAGTAAATAACGCGCAAACTCCACCCAACTGGAGGGTAGCTACACTGCTAACAAGTAAGAGATGCATCGTTTTATGTCCGTAAAACCTGGACATCTTTTGCCACGTGTTGCAATTTCAATCAAAAATGGAGAGGGCTTGAGGTGGGTGTTTCTGGTATGTGGTGGGGGAGAATTTCCATCCCTCATCAATTTTCAGATCCTCGTGGAGGATCTCCAAGTCTTACTCACGTTGTTGTTCTTGTGGACTTTTTTGTTTCACAGCCTACAGTTTTCATCGAAACTTCCTGAAACTTGGCATATACTGTATATGTAAAAATACCCTGTGCAGACAGTAACCATCTCCGATTTTGAAAATTCCGCCTCGAAAAAAAGTTATGACGTCAAAATATCTCCGATAATGGAAATCGCCTAAAAAAATAATCTCAAACTCGGCAAGCTTTTTGAATTCTGCTTGCGGGAATCGAACAGGGCATTAGCAGAGATGAATTACCGCACATATAATACATCATCACTATGACGTCATATCAATTTTTATGACGTCATTCCTATTTTTTGTTTCACAACCCAGAGTTTTCATCAGATCTTCGTGAAACTTGCCATGTATATGCAGAAACCCCACGCGCAGGCAGTAACCATCTCCGATTTTGGAAATTCTTCCAAGAAAAAAAGTTGACGTCATAATATCGCCGCTAATGGAAATCGCCTATACCATTATCTCCGAAACTTGGCAAGCTGTTTGCGGGAATCAAGCCGGGCATTAGCACAGATAATTTATCGCAAACCTGATACATCACAATGACCTAATATTCGTTTTTATCACGTCATCATTAAGAGGACGAGGATCTTAGCTCATTCGAGCTTGTTCAGGAGTAATTGTTACAACTCATTTTTAGCTCGCCTGTTCGAAGAACAGAGCTATAGTGATACCCCCAGCGTGAGCGTCAGCGTCAGCGTGAGTGTGAGCGTGAAAATGTTAAATTTTTCGTATTACGGAAAAACTCTTCGACGGATTTCGACGAAACTTGGTGGGGGGGTTAGGTATGGTCGAAGGATCATGCCATTAGATTTTGGACTTGGTCCCCCCCCCAAAAAAAAATTGTTAGAGAATTTTTTTTTTTTTTTGCATTTCTACATGTTTTAAGTGATTTCCACCCCCCCCCCCCCCAAAAAAAAAATTGTTAAAGAAAATTTTTTTTTTTACATTTCATGTTTTAAGAGATTTCCAACCCCCCCCAAAAAAAAAATTGTTAGAGAAAAAAAAGTTTTTGCAACAATATCCATTTCTCTTTTTTTGCATTTCTACATGTTTTAAGTGATTATGATTTCGACGAAACTTGGTGGGGGGGTTAGGTATGGTCCAAGGATCATGCCATTAGATTTTGGACTTGGTCCCCCCCCAAAAAAAAATTTAGAGAAAAAAATTTTTTTTTTTTGCATTTCTACATGTTTTAAGTGATTTCCAATCCCCCCCCCCCCCAAAAAAAAAATTGTTAGAGAATTATAAAAAATATTAATTATGAGACGTCTTTTAAAAACGATAAATGTATAAACAGGCGAGCATTGGGTGGCTTTGACACCAACTCTGGTTTTCTTTATTATTACAGTTTAACACGGGATTTCTTCTGCAGCTATAGCCAGTTCACTGCATACTCATGGAACCAGCAAAATATTTTTTGACAGTTGTATTCGGAAATTTGCAAAGCACACCCACTTCCTTTGCGTTCCTTCCCCACCCATCTCCCAAAATCTTGGATCTGCCATTGACACACTTTAAATGATAATGTGTGAAGGAAAAAGAAAAGATGGAGAATGGCAGTGATGTTACAAACGTGTAAAAAATTGCACCTGTTTTCACACATCAAATCAACATCGGTAGAGGGTGGGGGACAAGAAAATATACAAAAAAAACTAAAATAGTGGAATTTTGACACACATGCCCCCCCCCACCCCCAATCCCAATTAAATCCCCTTCTTTCCACCTGTGCTATCCTCTCCTGTACGCAGATGGCTCCCATAGAGCCAAATCCACTTTTGCAAACTTAAGAGAAAAAGACTCCTGAAGAAACACACAAACCTTGGAACAGAAAGGATCTTTGGTTTTTTAATGCAGCAATGACTTTCAATGAATAAAACAATCTACCATTAACCCAGAAATCATACCTTGTGTGTATATATATATATATATATATATATATATATATATATATATATATATATATATATATATATATATATATATATATATATATACTTTTACAAACAATCTGGCTTTTTGCCCCTTAAAAAGTACCGACCCAACAATGATCAAAACACGCACGCACGGTTGCACACACACACGCACACCTCATGCATCCGACAAAGTGTAAATCATTCATTTATTTAATCGAAATTCTAAGCTACGAGCTTGCTGGGACTTGTCGTAAAATAAACCAGGAGGGTAATCTTGAAGCACATGAACCACAGTGCCAGGACATGACACAAGACAAAGCCAAACTGACCAAACTCTTCAAGCCAAGGGGCAAAGCTTCCATCAGACTTCCATCCATCAGCAGGCATTAGCTAAGAATTCACCGCTGCAATGCTAAATATGCTAAGGTACCACCGAGACACACGCCATTCCAAGTCACATGCGAAAACCTCTAAAGTTTAGCTTGGGGGGGTTCTTGTTCTGTCAATAAAATCGCTTGCTGCGGACTCTGGACCGACATGTGACTACATGCGTCAAAGTAGCACATTGCAAAACAGTTCTGCAAGCATGTATAAACATATACACAATACCAGTGTTATTAAACTTGTCTTTTAAGGTTAATACAAAATGGCAGGAGGTGATGAAAAACGAGTTCCAACAGATTGTGTGTCATGGAGGAGATTTGAGAATGGTAATTAAAGGTTCCATGAAGGTGTTAAAAGATGTGCTATGTTTTTATTTTTTAAGCTTTTGATCATAGTCCACCTGCAACGATCTCGGCAAGCTACATTTTGTTGGACCCTTACTTATGTAGCTTAGTCGTACTTGGAAGGAAAAAAAAACCCCATCTACGGTACAACCTTGATGAGGGTTTCAGGGATGCTAAAGCATCATACACACTTCAATGAATTCGGCACACACCATTTAAGGACACACTTAAACAGCAAATTATGAAATATTCAAATGTGATGAATGTCCGAAGTTAGAAATTCTCATGTGAGGCACATATCGCACAGCTATGCTGCTCAACCTCACACCACCACCACATTTCGACAAAAATTGGGCCACCGCAGCTGGATACAAATCACCAACTCTTTTATTAAGGCATACGGGTGGAACGGTCACGAGGGAACGATGGCATACGTGACAGCCGGAACAACGTTCCCCACAAAGCACGGCGTACCCGACGATGGAACAGCATGGAGGCTTATCGACGGATCAAGAATCCAATCCAGACGACACGGCTCAACGGTGAGGAAGCCACCGCTGAGGCTTTCTGTCAGTACGACAAATAACACATCATAACAAGGTAGTGACAGCATTTAGGCAAAACAAAATACCAAAGCTAGAATGTGAAAAAAAAAAATTGCCACAACTCTGACCCAAACATGAGATTTAAATAGATCGTGAACCACATCTGGCAGTGGAAGTGAACTTTGGGAACAAAAACAGGAGAACGTTCGAAACCCAAAGAACCAAGGATAAACTACATGTTTTTAGCCAATATAGTCCTCTCACACTTGTAAAATACACTGACAACTATGTTGTTGCCATTTTCACTTATTGCTCATTCTCTTGGTACACCAATGGGACTAGGACTCGAGCACAGCACGCACTGTAACGACAACGCATCTTCTTTAGTCTTCTTCTTCTGCACAACCTTTCCACATCTTGGCTTGTGGTCGCAAGTTTGTTCGCTCTGCCGTCAAAGGTGGATGGAAGTTGTGTTTTCACCCCTGTGTGTCTATTTGTGAACAGGACATCTCAAAAAGTTACGGATGGATTCGGACGAAACTCGGTGGACGAGTTGGTTCGGTGACAAGAACGAGGCAATTAACTTTTAGTTCAGGTGCGAATCCAGATCTGGCCTGTCAGTGGGATACAAAACGTAAACGAATTGACCTGGCGGATGTGTGCGCTCTACCGAGTGCCCCCTTCTAGTTGTTTTTAAAATTACCTTTCCATGATATTCAGATTTCCCAGCAAAGTTGTTCAACAGCTCAAGTGTACAAGTGAGAATGCAGTCAAACTAGTAACACGTCTACAAGTGAGAATCCAGTCAAGCTCATAACAAGTGAACCTCAGGTATGTGAGTGAACTCTCAGAAGATTTGCACATTGCCACCTCAGGTAACAGAGGTTTTAAAAAAAAAACACACACACACCACACCACACACGCACACACGCGTCTGGTGTTGGCTCAGTGGTTAGGGTGGAGGCTTGGAATCCTAGGGTCCTGAGTGCAAGCCCCGTCGGCCGCTTAATTAATACACCAGGGGGTTGACTCAGCCTGTCATCCTTCCGAGGTCGGCGAAATGCGTACCAGTTCCAGTGCGTGTACTGGTAGAGGGGCACTGCATCAGCGACACAGTCACGCTTCAAGAAATGATAGTTACCCTGGCAGCTAAGCTACCATAAGACCACACACACACAACACTCAATATGCAGGACAAGCACTCACTCACAAACTGCATTGTTGATACATGAGATGAAGGTGATATTTATGAATGGCATTTCGTACGAACGTAGGCAAAGGCAACACAAGATCAGACGACGTGCGAGGTTGGAAGAAAAATATAAAAGTTGTTATTTCAACAGAACTTTGTAATTTCCCCAACTCTTGATGAACACACGGTGGGTAACGTGTCGAGGTTGTCAGAATTTTGAGTTGTTGTGCCAGTAAGAGCACGAGTGTGGTTCAGGGTTCATGAGGGAAGGGATGACATGGTGAAGGATGAATGGTGAGGCATGGGGACTGGGGAGCTCTGGAACAGCAATCTTTTCCACCAGAAAATGAACGCCCTGGTTGGCAAACGTGGAACCCCGAGGGTACATGGGGAGGAGGGGGGGGGGGGTTCGGCACAACACGTAGACCACCAGCAGCACCGGCCAGGACAATGAACATTCTGTATGTACCGATACACACACAAACACACACACAAACACACACACATAAACACACACACACACACCACCGGCCGGGACAATGAACATTCTGTATGTACCGATACACACAAACACACACACAAACACACACACACCACACCACAGGCCGGGACAATGAACATTCTGTATGTACCGATACACACACAAACACACACACAAACACACACACACACCACCGGCTGGGACAATGAACATTCTGTATGTACAGATACACACACAAACACACACACACCACACCACAGGCCGGGACAATGAACATTCTGTATGTACAGATACACACACACACAAACACACAAACACCACCGGCCAGGACAATGAACATTCTGTATGTACAGATACACACACAAACACACACGCACACACACACACACACACACACACACACACACACACACACACACACACACACACACACCACCGGCCAGGACAATGAACATTCTGTATGTACAGATACACACACAAACACACACACAAACACACACACACCACACCACAGACCGGGACAATGAACATTCTGTATGTACAGATACACACACACACAAACACACAAACACCACCGGCCAGGACAATGAACATTCTGTATGTACCGATACACACACAAACACACACACACACACACACCACCGGCCAGGACAATGAACATTCTGTATGTACAGATACACACACACAAACACACACACACACCACCAGGACAATGAACATTCTGTATGTACCGATACACACACACACACACACACACACACACACACACACACACATACACACCACCGGCTGGGTCAATGAACATTCTGCATGTACAGATACACACACACACACACAAACACACAAACACCACCGGCCGGGACAATGAGCATTCTGTATGTACAGATACACACACACACACACACACACACACACACACACACACACACACACACACACACACACACACACACACACACACACACACACACACACACACACACACACCGATTAATACAGGAGGCTGCAAAAGTAGGTATACAGTAATGAAAAACAAAACGTATTTTATTGATTATACAAGCATATCAATAATAACATACCAATAATAACATATCAATAATAACATATCAATAATAACCATTAATCCCTCAAATGTTCAAACTGTTTTCCCCGGCATGCACACACTCCACTAGTCGAGTGTGGACACCCATGCACACTCTGACACTGCACACCCCCTTGTGCAGCCCCCTGTATAATATCACCACGAGGGCCCATTGACCCCATGCCAAACGGAGGTTTGAAGAGAACATTCGTTTTGTCTCCACGTTCTCCAAATCCGACTGGAACACTCACTGGGAGCGGAGATCCTGCGGCCGCCGGACATGCACCGTCTATCTGAGCTCGTCGTCCACCAGTAACCACCACATCGCAAACGCGGGGAGATGAAGAGAGGTGCTCTGTGGCTTGATGAAGAAGAAGAAGAAGAAGAAGAAGAAGAAGAAGAAGAAGAAGAAGAAGAAGAAGAGGATCCTCTTGAGTTCCTCTGCTGAAGGCGTCTCCCGCGTCTCGCGCTTCACAACCAACGGCAGCTCTCATTCGCTCCTCCCCCTTCTCTCCTCCCTCTGGCACACGTCGGGGCGTGGCATCCGCACTGTGCACACAGCACCACCTCACAGCGACAATGCGCGCTTCGGCTTTCCAACGTGACAGTCCCGGCCCATCGTCGTTGTTGTTGTTGATGATGATGATGATGATGATGATGATGATGATGATGATGATGATGATGATGATGAGCCGGAGCCGAATGGTCCACTCATTCGTCATTATGCCTTAATGGGTCATCGTTTCGAAAGTGCCAGCTGTTGATCATATGTAGTTTGGAAGTGGTCAGTAATAACCACGCCCTCCCCCCTTTAATTTGTTCACTCGGAAAAAACATGGTACATTCCAAACCATGAACATGACGTCACGTATATTATTATTATTTATTTATTTATTTATTATTATTTTTTTTTTTTATTTCTTTGTTCTTGTTCTCCGCTCTTCGTGTTCCACAATGATAGGACGTCTGATGTTCGAGCGTCCCTGCCCATGACCCATGTGGTCTTCGTGCTCATTGATACCCAATACAATCGGACCACTCGACGAGTATTCGTCATTTTGATGTGTTGCTACGTTTGTGGTGTGTGATGTGTGTGGTGACCGTACCCGTGCCGGCTCGAGCTCCACAGGGGATGTTTTAAAGTCATCATGAAGAAGCAAAAAAGGTCACTTATGGAGAAAATATAAATGTGCAACAACTGTTGTGTAGTTGTATCTTTCTCCACCCATCGGCCATCACGCTCGGTGGAGAGTAATCCTTCAGAGTGGCTGTCTTGCGAGTGATCTTGTTCCAAAAGCATGCAACACGCTCTTCTGACGCATACCTTTATTTGGGCGGTGTATAGGCGACTGAAAGCTCGATATCGGCAAAAAAAATCCGGTTACGTACGTCCTGCTCGTAAATCAAAACACCTCACAGCGCTGGAAAACGTGGGGACAGGAATGCTGTTCTGTAAATGTGGAGACGTGTAATACCCTCCACCACCTGGAGGCGGCGCAACACGATACACATTTACATGGAGAATTTGTGGCCTCCTCCTCCTCGCCCCTCACCCCCCCCCCCGGCCACCGGCAAAGATTAAAAAAAAAACAAGCTCAAATGAGCTAAGATCCTCGTCCTCTTAATGATGACGTCATAAAAACGAATATGACGTCATTGTGATGTATCAAGTTTGCGATAAATTATCTGTGCTAATGCCCGGCTTGATTCCCACAAACAAAATTCAAACAGCTTGCCTGGTTTCGGAGATAATGGTATAGGCGATTTCCATTAGCGGCGATATTATGACGTCAGCTTTTTTTCTGGGAAGAATTTACAAAATCGGAGATGGTTACTGCCTGCGCGTGGGCTTTCTGCATATACATGGCAAGTTTCACGAAGATCCGACGAAAACTCTGGGTTGTGAAACAAAAAATGTCAAAAAATAGGAATGACGTCATAAAAATTGATACGACGTCATAGTGATGATGTATCATATGTGCGATAATTCATCTCTGCCGATGCCCTGTTCGATTCCCACAAACAGAATTCAAAAAACTTGCCGAGTTTCGGAGATAATTTTTTCGGCGATTTCCATTAGCGGAGATATTTTGACGTCATAACTTTTTTTCTTGGAGGAATTTTCAAAATCGGAGATGGTTACTGTCTGCGCAGGGTATTTTTACATATATACACCAAGTTTCAGGAAGTTTCTATGAAAACTGTAGGCTGTGAAACAAAAAAGTCCACAAGAACAACAACGTGAGTAAGACTTGGAGATCCTCCACGAGGATCTAAAAAACACCCTTATACATTCATTGGGGTTATGCTGATCCTCTGTAGCAAGTCTGGACGTAATTGGATCAGAGCTGTAGGAGAAGTAGCCCGACAAACAAACCCACAAACACACAAACACCGGTCCGTGAATTGTAGTGATTGGATTCACCAGATCGAAGATAAACACTGAAACTGCGAGCAGTGCTGTCATCGTCCAAGCAATCCAAATCTGCATCCCACACGAGCCCCATTCATACGTTTTCTGGGAAAATGGATCCATTGTCAAATCCATTGTCCGCAGGAACAAATAAGTAGAGCATCATCCTTCGATCGCGACAATGCACGCGTTGCAGCAAAACTTAAACACAGGGCAATTCAGTGAGATGATCCACTTCAATAAAGGTCGATGTTTGGAGGCCATTTTACCTTTTATTCATACAATTGTGAAATATTGTTGTTGTCATTGGATTCGTCCAAGTTGCCCGGTTTGAATCCCGATGAACCGTATCTAAACGGTCGCGCGGGCCAACCGATTTGGCGCTCCGAACAGGGTTTCGGGCCCTTTTCCCACATTACCGCTTTCAGGTGGACGAAACGAATCAATAACTTCAAACTCTACATATCGACACCACCTCGGGGTGCTTCGATCGGCTTGTGTCAAATTTCAAGGCGATCGGTTTCAGACTGCCCTGGAGAAGAATATTGTTTCCATGTTTGGGACAAAATCCAAGATGGCCACCAATGCAGGACAAAATTTTAAAAGCAAAATCCGTGAGTGTCAAGTTCCAAAGGTGTGCTATAAACGTGTGCAGATCGGTGCATATAGCCAGCTGCAACAGTTTTATTAAAGTTGTTGCACAAAAATCTGCAGAAGTAGAACAACTCTTCTTCTTCTACTTTCCGGAAAAGCCACGATCAATTCCACACGTTCTTGTGGGGTTGGTCAGGAATGGTTTTTGGCCCAAGTCTTTCACAAACCAGCTGACCAAGCCTAACATTCGAGCGTAGAAATGTATCTGAAAAACAGGGGCACCCCGAGGTGCTCACCTGGTAGCAGCTGGATAAGAGAAGCAGAAGGTAAGTTCGGGCAGGAATTTGGAATTTGGCCTTGGTGCCGGTAATAGCTCGTCTACTCTTCACGAAGGACACCATGGGATCTTTGACATCCACCAACTAATATCGGCACATGGGACACCCAGTTTAATATCAATCCGAGGGACGGTGGTGTAAAAGACACACATTGATGAATCACTCTGCTTGTGAAACGGCGGGATGACAGTTTTTCGCTGGGTCGGAGTTCAAACGCAGGCGACACGGCTTACAGGCGAATACTGGAAGCCTATCCTTAAATAAATATCTAAATAAAAAACAATATGACCAATGGACCTGTAGCTTATCTGCGCCCAGGCTTAATGTTCTAATCCAAATTTGATAGAGTTCTGACTGGTGGGTCTGGAGAGGAAGGTTTTTGAAGGAATTTATGCAATTTTCCAAAACATTGACTAAGTCGGCCATTTTAACACACTTCCGGTCATGGGATCGGCATGACTTCAACAGTATAATTAACATCCCTACACTGACCAAATGTTGCAACCAAAATTTGGTACCATTCTGACTGGTGGGTCCAGAGAAGATTTTGGACAGAATTTGCACGACCGCCATTTTGCCATACTTCTGGTCACGTGATCAGCATGGCCTCCGCAATTTAACACCAGGACCATGTCTTCATGCCGTAACTCAAATTTGGTACCATTCTGACTGGTGGGTCTGGAGAAGAAGATTTTGGAAGGAATTTACTATGTCGGCAATTTTGACCTACTTAAAGTCACGTGACCGTAACGAGCTTTGCAATCCCTGTTCCCAATCAGGAGCGAAACGTTTGTTCCAAATTTCAGCCGAATCGGCCAAGCGGTTTAGCCGGAGAAGTTGAAATAGGACACTGATGGACGGACAGACGGATGGTGCATGATGACAACACCTTATCTGGAATTTAAATCCAGATAAGCTAATAATAGTTGCCATTTATTTCAACCCCTCTCACAAGCACATCAATGGGTAGATTCTGCATCTAAACATCTAGCATAGAAATTGTCTGAAAAATAGGGGCACACCTGAGTGTTCACCTGGTAAGAGAACCAGAAAACGTCTGGTCGGCATGAATGATAAATGGATCAGATGATTGCAGATGATGCAGTCATCTTTGCGGAGACTTGAGACATCCTTTTAGGGGCCCTGGAGGTGCTGAATGAGGAGTCGGAGCCGCTGGGATTACGGGTTTCTTGGGTCAAAACTAAGATCCAGGCTTTCGGTGACATCTTGGATGCTGCTGTCCTGTCTGTGTCTGTTTGTGGTGAGGATGTTGAGGTCGTGGAGAGATTCACTTACCTTGGCAGTGATATTCATGTCTCTGCTGGCTGCGAGTCAGAGGTAAATAGACGTCTTGGTCGGGCCTGGGGAGTCATGGATTCACTGGATCATGGGGTGTGGCGCTGCCGGTACCTGTGCGGGAGGACGAAAGTCCGAGTCTTCAGGTCCTTGGTACTTCCAGTCTTGCTCTATGGATGCGAGACTTGGACTCTGACCAAGGTTCTGAGACGGAGACTTAATTCCTTTGGTACCAGGTCTCTTCGGAGAATCCTTGGCTATCGCTGGTCGGATTTTGTGTCCAACGAGCGGTTGCTGAGAGAAACTCGGATGAGATTTGTTACCTGCATAGTCCGTGAGCGTCAGTTGCGGCTGTATGGACATGTGGCTCTTTTTCCTGACGCTGATCCTGCTCACCAGATTCTCTCAGCGAGGGAGTCTCATGAGTGGAGGAGGCCAGTGGGCCGACCACGTGCCTCATGGTTGCAGCAGGTTGACCATCATCTCAAGGAGATGGGGATGGGCCTGGCATCTGCCTGGGGGATGGCCAGACGGAGGCCCCTGGAGTACCGGTGGAAAGTCGACGCAGCGACGCGCTGTTCTGGCACATGCTCCCATACCTGACCTTTGGAATAAACTCCCGCACTCTGTTCAATCTCATTCTTCCCTCCAGGCTTTCAAAACAGCTGTTCATCACCACCTCTTATCATCTCCCATCCAAATCCTCGATCTTTTATAACCCGGTTAATCCTCCCCAAACCCACCTCCTTCAAATTCCCTGCTTTCCTTTCTGAAAGTCCCTGTAATGTCCATCTTGTGTACCCCACGTTCCTCGCCCCCATCCCTCTCCCTTCCACAGATTTCCTAATGTCTCTGTTCCCCACTGTTTTGTCCTTCCCACTCCCATCCCCTCTTGTCTCATGCCATCCTTGCTGTGTGTTGTGTGTTTGCTCTCATTTGAGCCTTGACAAGGTATACAAAAAAAAAGGAAATGACGGTCAGTTGGTCAAAATGGCCGACTAAGTAAATTTTTTTAAAAATCATCATCTCCAGACCGACCACTCAGAATGCTACCGAATTTGGGTTCCAACATTAGGCCAGGGTAGTGATGATAAATTGTGGAGGTCATCCCAATAACATGACCAGAAGTGTCAAAATGGCCGACTTGGTCAATTTTCGGGAAAATCGTGAAAATTCCTCCAAAAATCTTCTTCTCCAGAACCACCAGTCAGAATGTGACTAAATTTGGGTTCCAACATTCGACCAGGGTATGGATCATAATTAAATTGTGGAAGTCATGCTGATCATGTGACCAGAAGTGTGCTAAAATGGCCGACTCTGTCAACTTTTGGGAAAATCGCATTAATTCCTTTTAAAAACCTTGTTCTCCAGACCCAGAATGTGACAAAATTTGGGTCACAACATTAGGACAGGGCCGTGATGTTAAATGACAGAGGTGATGCCAATCACATGACCGGAAGTGTATCAAAATGGCGGACTTGTTAAATATTTGGGAATTATTTACTAAGTTATGGGTATTAACATTTGGCTCGGGCCCAGATAAGCTCGAGGTGAAGTGGTCCTATTTTTATAATTTAGCACTCACCTTTAGAACGTGTGGTATAAAGCATTCTCATTGTCTGTGACAATAGCTTTGTTATTTTAAACATATACACAGGTTGGAATGTCAACATTTGGCGACACATTGATTATATCATAGGTGTATTATCACTTTATAATAACATATGGGAAACATAAGGTTACATAATTTAGATTTAATGTAGTTTAGAATGTCGTCAAAGGGGTAAGATGAGGGATAGATTGGAATAGTTATTTCATCGTACTTGTTAGTGTAAGTGTGGTGTAATTCCCGTAAATGATAGATCATTTCGAGCATGCGCTGAGAAATTACTACCCCACCCCAATGTCTGTATCTGAGCCCCGTCTTTCCCCCTTCCTACATTATTAAATCTTCCTTGTCATCCATCTGTGTTTTTGTTAAATTTTCCTTATCTAACAGCCAATCGGTGGCCCATGAGCACGACTGCAGAGTCACGATGAGGCCATCGAATGGATTGGGAAACAAACCCATAAGTCAACGTCTGTCCCATGGTGTGGAATTTTCCTCACGTACCAGAAAATGGGGATGCACCACATACATCTGTCGGGCCACGTCAGCCAATGGGCGCATGCTACGCACGGTTTGATTGGTCTCGCAGGATGTAATAAAAGCATGTGCACTGCGGGCGGGAATGTTCTTATTCTTGGGTCGCTCCGGTTGGTGAGTGGCTCAGTGCCGGTCATTGTTGGAGACTTCCTGGTGGTTCGGGTTTGAGGCACAAGTCAAAGTTTATTGAGGAGCCGGGGCACTGCAAATGTGGTTGCCACTGGCACACAAAGCATAGTGAGGACTAGCCCCACACCAGACCACTGTACACTTGAAAAAAGGACACACCTTGCACACCACACATGAGCAGGGCTTGTGCGGCACATCTTTTTCTCTTTATCTGGTCATTTCCCTTCCGTCTTTAGCCGCCGCCGTGGTTTCGGGCATATTCGTGTTATTTATTCATTATTATTTGTTACTATCTGTGATCACCACTGTGCTGCCATGTTCTTCCTCCTTCCCTTTCCTCGATGTAATAAATTCCCATTTTAATGAGAGCATGTGTGGTCATTAGGAGCAGGAACCATATCACTTACACTTCGGGGATTGGACTATTAACACATAAGACAGAACCTGCATAGATTCTAGGTGTCTGTGTTTTTAAATTAAGGGAAGGAAGTTTCCGATGGGAGGGATGAACAGGTGAAGCGTTAATAGGAATGGCAGCATGAAATGTGGAGATGTGGAAGTGTCATGATATGGGATGGTATTGCCGAAACCTTTCACACCAACTTTATCTATTTCCATGGCAATCTGATGGCACATTGATACATTAATTCGATGCTACAGCAACACATGTGGCCTACCCTTCAACAGCATGATCCAGGAATCATCTTTGTGCACGACAGTGCTTCTGCTCACAGGACTGTTCAACAAAGGAAGACTCTTCTGAATGACAATGTTAATGTCATGTCACCTCGACCTGCCATCTCACCAGTTTTAAATTCAATTGAACATCTCTGGGATATAATTGTTGATCATTGCAGTTGAACTTTGAAAAGATAACCACAGGCCCATGATAAGCTTGAAAAGGAGCTGATTTTGGGCATGGAATTCCATTCCCCAAGGTCAGATTTGAGTTCTCATCTGGTCAATGGGATGACGGTTTCATGCAGTGATTGTTGCCGGAGGTGGGACGTACTGGGCGTTGAGATCGTAACTTCCCTCTGTGAAAACATTCGTCACAACGCAGCACGATGGGATTAAGTCACATAATGAAATGGACGGGTAATTATTCAGCATTTATCTCTGTCAGAAGTTTGCGCCTCATCTGTGTCCCATGATGTCACATTACTGACTCACATCAACAACAATCACGTGTTCCTTTTTCATGGTGGAGAGTGTATTCTGACCTCAATTCTGTATTGTTTGACACCTTTCATTGAGTTTCCTTTTGATCTTGTTTTTGACAAAATGCTAATCACCCAGGAAACCTCAGTTCGCTTTGTAAGTACAGAAGTGTTCTCCAAATAAATATACTTATTGGCACATTTCAACCAACATATAGTAGTTTCCAAAAAATACTTTGTTGCATATCATCACTTCTAATAAGAGCTGTTTTGATGAATTCAGAGTGGTTGTGCTTGGGTGCAAGCGGCATCAGGCGGAATTGACTGTTTCACAATGATAAAAAAAGCCTTTTAAATGTAGCTGTGCTTGCTCTCACTGAGCTCGTGTTGTGCTGTCGATGAGATTATTTTCTCTATCTACATGAGACTGAGACACAGGGTTATTTAAACACAATGGCACAGGGAAACCGCCACGATGGACAATACAGGTAGGAGGCTCTTTTGAAGTCAAACACTTGAAAAGACAATTCTTGCATATGTACAGCTCGCTTTTGTTGGGTCGCCGAAATAGGTGACCCTTAATGTCAGTAATTGGGTCGCTGAAATAGGTGACCCTTAATGTCAGTAATTGGGTCGCCGAAATAGGTGACCCTTAATGTCAGTAATTGGGTCGCTGAAATAGGTGACCCTTAATGTCAGTAATTGGGTCGCCGAAATAGGTGACCCTTATTGTTGGGTCGCCGAAATAGGTGACCCTTATTGTTGGGTCGCCGAAATAGGTGACCCTTATTGTCAGTAATTCTGTCTGTTTGTTTGGATGTTTGTTTAGATGTTTGTTCGTTTGTCATCAGCATAGTTGGTAGTAAACGTGGGCGGATTTTAACCAAACTCGGGTGGTTGGTACATCTTATGACCTCGTGCATTGGAAATTGTGATGGTTGCTAGGGACGCTTTGCTTCCCTAGCAACAACCGAGAAACCTTCAAAATCGGTACCATTCACGCGAAATCAATTCCGAAAGCCATTATCCCACGTCGGGTTATGAAATTTGGCACGAATGATCTACAGGTGAGGCTCTATCAAATAAATTCTGGTTTTTGTGATATATGGAATACTTTACCCGCAGCGCCCCCTACAATTAGGGTATGCGTGAAAATTGGCGAAAATTGAAGGCCCCCTAACGACCAGGTGAGTGCATCGATACGAATGAAACTTTGCAAGTTCAAGGTACTCAATGAGTACTACAACTTTGCCTCAGGATATATTGACCGTTTTCGCTTAGGTTAGGGGTCAAAGGTCAATTAGTGCAAAAATCGATAATATGCGAGAGCTGGAGGTGCCTTCGCGCCAAATGCTACTCCTCCTAGGGTTATGGTCGGATGGTCATGAAAATTCACACTAATCGTCTAGGAATACATTGTGCACAAACGATCGAGCCGGATTTTCGATTTAGATCTTCGTTCACCCACAGCACCCCCTCGAACTTTGGGGATTTCCGATTTCAAACCGCATTTTCGGTACTTTTCATTCAAATAGTCAACATAGTCCCAAGATCAAGAACTAAGGAGGTATTTCTAAAATCCTCAATTTTCATCTCATTGACTTTAAATTTGAAGAGAACTTGCATATCAGGTCACTGAATTAAACCACCAATTATTTTGTAGGTCCATATCGCCCAAAAGGTCAACATCGGCCACATTCTAAAATTGTCAATTTTCATCCAATTCACTTGAAATTTGAAGACTTGCTGCATATTTGGTCATTGAATTCAACCACCAATTATTTTGGAAGTCAAATTTGTTTTATGGATTTTGCAAGTTTTGTGCTCTGCATGACATCTTCTTGTTTGTGTGTTTGTTTGTTTGTTGCACTCCTACTCCTACAGTTCGGGGCTGATTACATTCAAAGTTGCTTCACAGGATCAGCATGACCCCAATTAGTGTATAAGGGTGATTCTATCTTTGTCGGAGGTCTGGGGGGGGGGGAGGGGGAGGACACAAACTCTCTATGTAAATGTGTATCGTGTAGCACCACCTTCAGGTGGGAGAGAGTATTACAAGTCTTCACCATTTACAGTACAGTATTCCTGTCCCCACGTTTTCCAGTGCAGTGAAGTGTTTTGGATTATACGCAGTTGGTATGTTTTTGCTTCAAGTACATAACCCTGGTTATATATTTGATTTTCAGGAGCGATTGAGGCAGCTGTCAGTTGCCTCCACACCACTCAAATCAAGGTATGTGTCAGAAGAACGTGTTGCATGCTTCGAGCAAGATCGCCATTCGGGCGGGTACTCTGATAGGTTTTTTTTTTTTTAAATCAAGAAAATTAAATTTAAAAAATATAAATCTGCACATCCATAAAGATGGATGTGCATTAACATGCAGATCCACAAATTTGCACATCCATAAACCTGCACATCCATAAACCTGCACATCCATGAATCTGCAGATCCACAAATCTGCACATCCACAAATCTGCACATCCATAAACCTGCACATCCATGAATCTGCACATCCCCAAATCTGTACACCATAAATCTACACATGCATAGATCCAAAATTTGCACATCTATGAATCTGCACATCGACAAATTTGCACATCCACATGTTTGCACTTCCACAAATCTGTACATCCACAAACTCAATCCTTGCAGCTCCAGCATAAAAAGTTGGGATTGGGAGAGAAGATGCATAAACTCAAAAGAGAGGGTCAGACAAAATTAAAAGGAAAGGAAATTGTTGAGGATTCCAGTGATAGGAAATTGTTCAGGATACCAGTGATAGGAAATTGTTCAGCATACCAGTGATAGGAAATTGTTCAGGATACCAGTGATAGGAAATTGTTCAGGGTACCAGTGATAGGAAATTGTTCAGCATACCAGTGATAGGAAATTGTTCAGGGTACCAGTGATAGGAAATTGTTCAGGATACCAGTGATAGGAAATTGTTCAGCATACCAGTGATAGGAAATTGTTCAGGGTACCAGTGATAGGAAATTGTTCAGGGTACCAGTGATAGGAAATTGTTCAGGGTACCAGTGATAGGAAATTGTTCAGGATACCAGTGATAGGAAATTGTTCAGGATACCAGTGATAGGAAATTGTTCAGGATACCAGTGATAGGAAATTGTTCAGCATACCAGTGATAGGAAATTGTTCAGGGTACCAGTGATAGGAAATTGTTCAGCATACCAGTGATAGGAAATTGTTCAGGATACCAGTGATAGGAAATTGTTCAGCATACCAGTGATAGGAAATTGTTCAGGATACCAGTGATAGGAAATTGTTCAGGGTACCAGTGATAGGAAATTGTTCAGGATACCAGTGATAGGAAATTGTTCAGGGTACCAGTGATAGGAAATTGTTCAGGATACCAGTGATAGGAAATTGTTCAGGATACCAGTGATAGGAAATTGTTCAGGATACCAGTGATAGGAAATTGTTCAGGGTACCAGTGATAGGAAATTGTTCAGGATACCAGTGATAGGAAATTGTTCAGGATACCAGTGATAGAAAATTGTTCAGCATACCAGTGATAGGAAATTGTTCAGGATACCAGTGATAGGAAATTGTTCAGGATACCAGTGATAGGAAATTGTTCAGGATACCAGTGATAGGAAATTGTTCAGGATACCAGTGATAGGAAATTGTTCAGGGTACCAGTGATAGGAAATTGTTGAGGATTCCAGTGATTGGAAATTGTTCAGGATTCCAGTGATAGGAAATTGTTCAGGATTCCAGTGATAGGAAATTGTTCAGGGTACCAGTGATAGGAAATTGTTGAGGATTCCAGTGATAGGAAATTGTTCAGGATTCCAGTGATAGGAAATTGTTCAGGATTCCAGTGATAGGAAATTGTTGAGGATTCCAGTGATAGGAAATTGTTCAGGATTCCAGTGATCGGAAATTGTTCAGGATTCCAGTGATAGGAAATTGTTCAGGGTACCAGTGATAGGAAATTGTTCAGGGTACCAGTGATAGGAAATTGTTGAGGATTCCAGTGATCGGAAATTGTTCAGGATTCCAGTGATAGGAAATTGTTCAGGATTCCAGTGATAGGAAATTGTTGAGGATTCCAGTGATCGGAAATTGTTCAGGATTCCAGTGATAGGAAATTGTTCAGGATTCCAGTGATAGGAAATTGTTGAGGATACCAGTGATAGGAAATTGTTGAGGATTCCAGTGATCGGAAATTGTTCAGGATTCCAGTGATAGGAAATTGTTCAGGATTCCAGTGATAGGAAATTGTTCAGCATACCAGTGATAGGAAATTGTTCAGCATACCAGTGATAGGAAATTGTTCAGGATACCAGTGATAGGAAATTGTTCAGGATACCAGTGATAGGAAATTGTTCAGGATACCAGTGATAGGAAATTGTTCAGGGTACCAGTGATAGGAAATTGTTCAGGATACCAGTGATAGGAAATTGTTCAGGATACCAGTGATAGGAAATTGTTCAGGATACCAGTGATAGGAAATTGTTCAGGATACCAGTGATAGGAAATTGTTCAGGATACCAGTGATAGGAAATTGTTCAGGGTACCAGTGATAGGAAATTGTTGAGGATTCCAGTGATCGGAAATTGTTCAGGATTCCAGTGATAGGAAATTGTTCAGGATTCCAGTGATAGGAAATTGTTGAGGATTCCAGTGATCGGAAATTGTTCAGGATTCCAGTGATAGGAAATTGTTCAGGATTCCAGTGATAGGAAATTGTTCAGGATTCCAGTGATAGGAAATTGTTCAGGATTCCAGTGATAGGAAATTGTTCAGGATTCCAGTGATAGGAAATTGTTCAGGATACCAGTGATAGGAAATTGTTCAGGATACCAGTGATAGGAAATTGTTCAGGATACCAGTGATAGGAAATTGTTCAGGGTACCAGTGATAGGAAATTGTTCAGGATACCAGTGATAGGAAATTGTTCAGGATACCAGTGATAGGAAATTGTTCAGGATACCAGTGATAGGAAATTGTTCAGGATACCAGTGATAGGAAATTGTTCAGGATACCAGTGATAGGAAATTGTTCAGGATACCAGTGATAGGAAATTGTTCAGGGTACCAGTGATAGGAAATTGTTCAGGGTACCAGTGATAGGAAATTGTTCAGCATACCAGTGATAGGAAATTGTTCAGGATACCAGTGATAGGAAATTGTTCAGGATACCAGTGATAGGAAATTGTTCAGGATACCAGTGATAGGAAATTGTTCAGGGTACCAGTGATAGGAAATTGTTCAGGATACCAGTGATAGGAAATTGTTCAGGATACCAGTGATAGGAAATTGTTCAGGGTACCAGTGATAGGAAATTGTTCAGGATACCAGTGATAGGAAATTGTTCAGGATACCAGTGATAGGAAATTGTTCAGCATACCAGTGATAGGAAATTGTTCAGGATACCAGTGATAGGAAATTGTTCAGGGTACCAGTGATAGGAAATTGTTCAGGGTACCAGTGATAGGAAATTGTTGAGGATTCCAGTGATTGGAAATTGTTCAGGATTCCAGTGATAGGAAATTGTTCAGGATTCCAGTGATAGGAAATTGTTCAGGGTACCAGTGATAGGAAATTGTTGAGGATTCCAGTGATCGGAAATTGTTCAGGATTCCAGTGATAGGAAATTGTTCAGGATTCCAGTGATAGGAAATTGTTGAGGATTCCAGTGATAGGAAATTGTTCAGGATTCCAGTGATAGGAAATTGTTCAGGATTCCAGTGATAGGAAATTGTTGAGGATTCCAGTGATAGGAAATTGTTCAGGATTCCAGTGATAGGAAATTGTTGAGGATACCAGTGATAGGAAATTGTTCAGGATTCTAGTGATAGGAAATTGTTCAGGATTCCAGTGATAGGAAATTGTTGAGGATACCAGTGATAGGAAATTGTTCAGGATTCCAGTGATAGGAAATTGTTCAGGATTCCAGTGATAGGAAATTGTTGAGGATTCCAGTGATCGGAAATTGTTCAGGATTCCAGTGATAGGAAATTGTTCAGGATTCCAGTGATAGGAAATTGTTGAGGATACCAGTGATAGGAAATTGTTGAGGATTCCAGTGATCGGAAATTGTTCAGGATTCCAGTGATAGGAAATTGTTCAGGATTCCAGTGATAGGAAATTGTTCAGCATACCAGTGATAGGAAATTGTTCAGCATACCAGTGATAGGAAATTGTTCAGGATACCAGTGATAGGAAATTGTTCAGGATACCAGTGATAGGAAATTGTTCAGGATACCAGTGATAGGAAATTGTTCAGGGTACCAGTGATAGGAAATTGTTCAGGATACCAGTGATAGGAAATTGTTCAGGATACCAGTGATAGGAAATTGTTCAGGATACCAGTGATAGGAAATTGTTCAGGATACCAGTGATAGGAAATTGTTCAGGATACCAGTGATAGGAAATTGTTCAGGGTACCAGTGATAGGAAATTGTTGAGGATTCCAGTGATCGGAAATTGTTCAGGATTCCAGTGATAGGAAATTGTTCAGGATTCCAGTGATAGGAAATTGTTGAGGATTCCAGTGATCGGAAATTGTTCAGGATTCCAGTGATAGGAAATTGTTCAGGATTCCAGTGATAGGAAATTGTTCAGGATTCCAGTGATAGGAAATTGTTCAGGATTCCAGTGATAGGAAATTGTTCAGGATTCCAGTGATAGGAAATTGTTCAGGATACCAGTGATAGGAAATTGTTCAGGATACCAGTGATAGGAAATTGTTCAGGATACCAGTGATAGGAAATTGTTCAGGGTACCAGTGATAGGAAATTGTTCAGGATACCAGTGATAGGAAATTGTTCAGGATACCAGTGATAGGAAATTGTTCAGGATACCAGTGATAGGAAATTGTTCAGGATACCAGTGATAGGAAATTGTTCAGGATACCAGTGATAGGAAATTGTTCAGGATACCAGTGATAGGAAATTGTTCAGGGTACCAGTGATAGGAAATTGTTCAGGGTACCAGTGATAGGAAATTGTTCAGCATACCAGTGATAGGAAATTGTTCAGGATACCAGTGATAGGAAATTGTTCAGGATACCAGTGATAGGAAATTGTTCAGGGTACCAGTGATAGGAAATTGTTCAGGATACCAGTGATAGGAAATTGTTCAGGATACCAGTGATAGGAAATTGTTCAGGGTACCAGTGATAGGAAATTGTTCAGGATACCAGTGATAGGAAATTGTTCAGGATACCAGTGATAGGAAATTGTTCAGCATACCAGTGATAGGAAATTGTTCAGGATACCAGTGATAGGAAATTGTTCAGGGTACCAGTGATAGGAAATTGTTCAGGGTACCAGTGATAGGAAATTGTTGAGGATTCCAGTGATTGGAAATTGTTCAGGATTCCAGTGATAGGAAATTGTTCAGGATTCCAGTGATAGGAAATTGTTCAGGGTACCAGTGATAGGAAATTGTTGAGGATTCCAGTGATCGGAAATTGTTCAGGATTCCAGTGATAGGAAATTGTTCAGGATTCCAGTGATAGGAAATTGTTGAGGATTCCAGTGATAGGAAATTGTTCAGGATTCCAGTGATAGGAAATTGTTCAGGATTCCAGTGATAGGAAATTGTTGAGGATTCCAGTGATAGGAAATTGTTCAGGATTCCAGTGATAGGAAATTGTTGAGGATACCAGTGATAGGAAATTGTTCAGGATTCTAGTGATAGGAAATTGTTCAGGATTCCAGTGATAGGAAATTGTTGAGGATACCAGTGATAGGAAATTGTTCAGGATTCCAGTGATAGGAAATTGTTCAGGATACCAGTGATAGGAAATTGTTCAGGGTACCAGTGATAGGAAATTGTTCAGCATACCAGTGATAGGAAATTGTTCAGGGTACCAGTGATAGGAAATTGTTCAGCATACCAGTGATAGGAAATTGTTCAGGATACCAGTGATAGGAAATTGTTCAGCATACCAGTGATAGGAAATTGTTCAGGATACCAGTGATAGGAAATTGTTCAGGATACCAGTGATAGGAAATTGTTCAGGGTACCAGTGATAGGAAATTGTTCAGGATACCAGTGATAGGAAATTGTTCAGGGTACCAGTGATAGGAAATTGTTCAGGATACCAGTGATAGAAAATTGTTCAGGATACCAGTGATAGGAAATTGTTCAGGGTACCAGTGATAGGAAATTGTTCAGGATACCAGTGATAGGAAATTGTTCAGGTTACCAGTGATAGGAAATTGTTCAGCATACCAGTGATAGGAAATTGTTCAGGATACCAGTGATAGGAAATTGTTCAGGATACCAGTGATAGGAAATTGTTCAGGATACCAGTGATAGGAAATTGTTCAGGATACCAGTGATAGGAAATTGTTCAGGGTACCAGTGATAGGAAATTGTTGAGGATTCCAGTGATTGGAAATTGTTCAGGATTCCAGTGATAGGAAATTGTTCAGGATTCCAGTGATAGGAAATTGTTCAGGGTACCAGTGATAGGAAATTGTTGAGGATTCCAGTGATCGGAAATTGTTCAGGATTCCAGTGATAGGAAATTGTTCAGGATTCCAGTGATAGGAAATTGTTGAGGATTCCAGTGATAGGAAATTGTTCAGGATTCCAGTGATAGGAAATTGTTCAGGATTCCAGTGATAGGAAATTGTTGAGGATTCCAGTGATAGGAAATTGTTCAGGATTCCAGTGATAGGAAATTGTTGAGGATACCAGTGATAGGAAATTGTTCAGGATTCTAGTGATAGGAAATTGTTCAGGATTCCAGTGATAGGAAATTGTTGAGGATACCAGTGATAGGAAATTGTTCAGGATTCCAGTGATAGGAAATTGTTCAGGATACCAGTGATAGGAAATTGTTCAGGATACCAGTGATAGGAAATTGTTCAGGATACCAGTGATAGGAAATTGTTCAGGGTACCAGTGATAGGAAATTGTTGAGGATTCCAGTGATCGGAAATTGTTCAGGATTCCAGTGATAGGAAATTGTTCAGGATTCCAGTGATAGGAAATTGTTCAGGATTCCAGTGATAGGAAATTGTTCAGGATGCCAGTGATAGGAAATTGTTCAGGATACCAGTGATAGGAAATTGTTCAGGATACCAGTGATAGGAAATTGTTCAGGGTACCAGTGATAGGAAATTGTTCAGGATACCAGTGATAGGAAATTGTTCAGGATACCAGTGATAGGAAATTGTTCAGGGTACCAGTGATAGGAAATTGTTCAGGATACCAGTGATAGGAAATTGTTCAGGATACCAGTGATAGGAAATTGTTCAGCATACCAGTGATAGGAAATTGTTCAGGATACCAGTGATAGGAAATTGTTCAGGGTACCAGTGATAGGAAATTGTTCAGGGTACCAGTGATAGGAAATTGTTGAGGATTCCAGTGATTGGAAATTGTTCAGGATTCCAGTGATAGGAAATTGTTCAGGATTCCAGTGATAGGAAATTGTTCAGGGTACCAGTGATAGGAAATTGTTGAGGATTCCAGTGATCGGAAATTGTTCAGGATTCCAGTGATAGGAAATTGTTCAGGATTCCAGTGATAGGAAATTGTTGAGGATTCCAGTGATAGGAAATTGTTCAGGATTCCAGTGATAGGAAATTGTTCAGGATTCCAGTGATAGGAAATTGTTGAGGATTCCAGTGATAGGAAATTGTTCAGGATTCCAGTGATAGGAAATTGTTGAGGATACCAGTGATAGGAAATTGTTCAGGATTCTAGTGATAGGAAATTGTTCAGGATTCCAGTGATAGGAAATTGTTGAGGATACCAGTGATAGGAAATTGTTCAGGATTCCAGTGATAGGAAATTGTTCAGGATACCAGTGATAGGAAATTGTTCAGGGTACCAGTGATAGGAAATTGTTCAGCATACCAGTGATAGGAAATTGTTCAGGGTACCAGTGATAGGAAATTGTTCAGCATACCAGTGATAGGAAATTGTTCAGGATACCAGTGATAGGAAATTGTTCAGCATACCAGTGATAGGAAATTGTTCAGGATACCAGTGATAGGAAATTGTTCAGGATACCAGTGATAGGAAATTGTTCAGGGTACCAGTGATAGGAAATTGTTCAGGATACCAGTGATAGGAAATTGTTCAGGGTACCAGTGATAGGAAATTGTTCAGGATACCAGTGATAGAAAATTGTTCAGGATACCAGTGATAGGAAATTGTTCAGGGTACCAGTGATAGGAAATTGTTCAGGATACCAGTGATAGGAAATTGTTCAGGTTACCAGTGATAGGAAATTGTTCAGCATACCAGTGATAGGAAATTGTTCAGGATACCAGTGATAGGAAATTGTTCAGGATACCAGTGATAGGAAATTGTTCAGGATACCAGTGATAGGAAATTGTTCAGGATACCAGTGATAGGAAATTGTTCAGGGTACCAGTGATAGGAAATTGTTGAGGATTCCAGTGATTGGAAATTGTTCAGGATTCCAGTGATAGGAAATTGTTCAGGATTCCAGTGATAGGAAATTGTTCAGGGTACCAGTGATAGGAAATTGTTGAGGATTCCAGTGATCGGAAATTGTTCAGGATTCCAGTGATAGGAAATTGTTCAGGATTCCAGTGATAGGAAATTGTTGAGGATTCCAGTGATAGGAAATTGTTCAGGATTCCAGTGATAGGAAATTGTTCAGGATTCCAGTGATAGGAAATTGTTGAGGATTCCAGTGATAGGAAATTGTTCAGGATTCCAGTGATAGGAAATTGTTGAGGATACCAGTGATAGGAAATTGTTCAGGATTCTAGTGATAGGAAATTGTTCAGGATTCCAGTGATAGGAAATTGTTGAGGATACCAGTGATAGGAAATTGTTCAGGATTCCAGTGATAGGAAATTGTTCAGGATACCAGTGATAGGAAATTGTTCAGGATACCAGTGATAGGAAATTGTTCAGGATACCAGTGATAGGAAATTGTTCAGGGTACCAGTGATAGGAAATTGTTGAGGATTCCAGTGATCGGAAATTGTTCAGGATTCCAGTGATAGGAAATTGTTCAGGATTCCAGTGATAGGAAATTGTTCAGGATTCCAGTGATAGGAAATTGTTCAGGATGCCAGTGATAGGAAATTGTTCAGGGTACCAGTGATAGGAAATTGTTTAGGGTACCAGTGATAGGAAATTGTTGAGGATTCCAGTGATAGGAAATTGTTCAGGATACCAGTGATAGGAAATTGTTGAGGATTCCAGTGATAGGAAATTGTTCAGGATTCCAGTGATAGGAAATTGTTCAGGATACCAGTGAAAGGAAATTGTTGAGGGTATCTCTAAATGGTGAAGAATCACAAAAAATATTATCAGAACCGGATCCGGATTCGGATCCTCACCAAAATGGAATCGTTTTTTCCTTGTCATATACCCAAAATTCCCACCAAGTTTCATGCAGATCCGTCCACACCTTTTTGAGATATCCTGCACACAAACAAACAAACAGACAAACAAGAAAAAGACGTCGTGCAGAGCACGATACTTGCAAAAATCCACTCCCTTCTCCAAAGGTTTCCATGGATACATCAAATTGTCCATTTCACTGAGATAAAAAGTTGACAATCTTAATCAAAGCTCAGGTGAATTGGATTAAAAATAATATTTTTTCAGATTAAAAATTGATGATTTTAGAAGTTTGGCCTTGAGTTGACCTTTGACCTTAGAAATAGTTGGTTTCACAATTCAGTGACGCAACTTGCAAATCCTGTTCAACTTTCAAGTTAATAGCATGTAAATTGACGATTTTGCAGTTGAAAATTAATAATTTTAGAAGTTTGACCTTGAGTTGACCTTTGACCCCAAAAATGGTTGCTTTCCAAATTCAGCGATGTACAATGCAATTGCTGCTTTATTTTCAGGTTAATCAGATGAAAAGTGACGATTTTTCAGATGAAACTTGATGATTTTAGAAGTTTGACCTTGAGTTGACCTTTGACCTTTTGATCCCCAAAATAGTTGGGTTTCCCAATTCAGTGACGCAATGTGCAAATCTTATTCAAATTTCAAGTCAATCGGATGAAAAATGACGATTTTAGAAATTTGACCTCAAGATGACCTTTGGCCTTTGACCTCAAAATCAATAGGCTTCTCAATTGAAACTACCTCTACAACTTAGTGAAGTTTTGTGAAGACGGGTTTAAATTTGTGGCCTGTAGGTGATTGACAAATAGACAGACAGACAATAACAAAATCGACTAACCAATATAATCGAAAAATCTTCGATTTTGCAAGTAACAAACAGACAGAAATAGGCCATGTGCCAGATATGGTCCACGTGCACCCCCCCTCCCCCCCCCCTGCCCACAACCCTTCGACCCCATATTTTTCTGAAGCCTTAGGGTCCCTTGAGCATGAATTCACCTGGTAACAGTGAATAAACTGGGACTCGGTATCCATTTTCCAACCATATCTGACGGTACCCTCAACATGTCAACTTTTCATCAGTTTCACACATGAAAAACCCCCTGACTGATAAAATCTATGCTACACTCATTTACGTATCAATATTTATTTCCAGGTGACGTGTTCTGATTGAAGTGACATGATGAAAGAGCCACCAGCAAAACGAAAACGTACAAGTGGCGAACCTCCTGTAGTTCCTGAGTGCATAGTTCATATCAAGGGTTTGAAATATGGTGAATTGCACTTGCTGTCAGAAGATAAGGATGGAGAAAAGAAACTGGCCAAACTGCAGGAGGTGAAAGAAATGCGACCGGCTCAACCTCCATCGTCTTGCCACATGATGAAGGAAGCATGTGACCTGAACCCTGATGTGATAGGAGAGCATCATGGCTTTCACTGGCAGGGCTATAACCGTTTCACAATGAACCTCGACAGGCTCAAACGTACTGCAAGTTCATCACAGACCACAAATGTCACGCAACAGCGCAAGATTCGCAGAAGTTCAAGTGGCAAGATTATATTCAACCCTGACTGTATTTTGTGTGGTTCAGAGAATTGGAAAAAGATTATAAAGTTAAAGGTAGCTGGACTAGCCATGGCCTCGGCCAGTTTGAATATGATGGATGGAAGTCCACCTTGTAAGCGAGACCGCGCATATTCCACAACCAGAGATTCCGAAGGCCGGTCAGGGACATGGTTTAGAGGAAAAGGATGGTCACCTTGATCCTCTATGGTATGAAGGAGATGTCCTCCCATGGCAACTGGCTGACATTGTTGAAGTCACCCCTGACGACACTGACTCTGATGACGATTCAGATATGGATGCATTTGATGATATTGAGCAGGCATCGGAGAGTGATGACGACGGTGATAATGAATATTATGCGTAATCCATGCACAATGACATTTTGTGGATATGACGTAATAAGTTTCATTCGTTTTTCTTAAATAAACTTATAATTTATTTTCTTTTTGCGAAGTTAGGAATATTTTCTCAGTCTTCCGTCCTACTGGTGACGACATGTTGGGTGTTGCAACAGTGATGAACTGATGTTTAAGATGTACTACCTGGTACATCTTTAGTTGGTGTGGGACAATTATGGTATCAATAGAAAGGTAGTAAAATTTGTGATATCATAGAAATGTTTATTTGTTTGTGTCGGGTAAAATGAGCATGAGTATACATTATTATTTCAGATATCTGAGTTGAATCTGAGTTGTCAAAAGGAAAAAGGCGAGGAACTCCTTTTCATCACTTCTTTGGACAAACATTAACGCTATTAAATTTGACAGATGACTCTATTTTGAAAATCTGCATGTGATAATCTTTCATTTCATATATAATTTGTTAATATTCATTTATTTATTGGGCAACTGCAGAGATCTTATCAGTCAGGGGGTTTTTCACGTGTGAAACTGATGAAAAGTTGACATTTTGAGGGTACCGTCAGATATGGTTGGAAAATGGATAGTGAGTCCCAGTTTATTCACTGTTACCAGTTGAATTCATGCTCAGGGGACCCTAAGGCTTCAGAAAAATATGGGGTCGAAGGGTTGTTGGGGGGGGGGGAGGGGGGTGCACGTGGACCATATCTGGCCCATGGCCTAAAAGGGGTGAAAAACATAACCTCCTTCACCAACGGTGGCAGAAGTCATTGTCAGATCTGGATCCGGATTCGAATCTTCACCAAAGCTGAATCAGTTCGTCCTTATCACCCACCAAACTTCATCCGGATCCGTCCACAACTTCTTGAGATATCCTGTACACAAACAGACAGAAAGGGGTGAAAATGTAACCTCCTTCACCTTCGGTGGCGGAGGTAATAATACATTTCGAAATGATACTTTAGTACTCACAGAGGTCCAAGAAACCTTGTGGTCCCATGAAAATTAAATATGGGGTTCTGTTTGTTGGAAGAAACCTTACAACAGCAATCAGCCTTTCCATGTCCGATTATGAGGGTGAGGTTCAATAATTAATTTATAAACATTATCACTTCACACCTCCCACTTTGGGCTGGTAGGATGGATAATATCAATATTGTGAAGTTTTATGTTTACCAAAATGTGTTGAGGTCACAGTGAACAATAAAATATTTGCTGACTTGTTTGTGTTGAAGCCTGGTTCCGAGGTACGCACACTCTACTCTAAACTGTCTCACCTGGATTCAAATCCAGACCCAGCTATAAACTGCCATCCAGGTATTTCACATATTTCATAATTAGACCCTGAAGACCCCTAAGACCGTTAGGAACGTTTATTACCCTCTGATGGACGCTAAATGGGAGATTCATTGGTTGGTGTTAGAAATCCCACGGTGTCCTTCGTGAAGAGTGGGTGAGCTGTCACTTTGGTAAAATTACAACTGTAATAAAAGAAAAGCTATCACCATGGACACCATCACATTATCAAATTCCTGCCCAAACCTGAGCTGAACGTCAGGCCTGGCCAGCCGGTTCGTGAAAGACTTAGGCCAACAACTTCTCCTGGGCAGCCCCACAAGAATGTGGGAGTGATTATGGTCTTTGAAATAATAATAATAACAACACCACTTGCTATCAGTTTATCACTACGACTGCACTGCCCTCTTGTGACAATTCCATAAATTGCAAACTATTTTGTAATTAATTAATGTTGCAAAAGGATTCTTCACTGAATATAATCTTGTGAAACTGATAACTTTATTTAACAAAGAAATTCGACTTCAATAGAAACATGAGAAAAAAAAAAGTGTATTTTTTTTAAAATTGTGAAAAGAAGGAGTTTTGCAATTGAGGAAGTCACGAAACTTTTTAGTGATTAATGATGTTTCAAAGTTTATTTCACAAAAATGAAGATGGCTGAAGCTCCCGTGTGCTAACGAAACACTGCATTTGTTGAAGCGGATATGAAGGGAATCTCAAGGGAATCCGTAGTCAGAGAGAACAGGTCCTGGTATAGTTTCCCACTGTGCCAAGTGTATTGTAACAAACTACTGTGGAGGTTGATGGAGGTTGATGGAGATCAATCGCCTTCGGGTTACAATATTTTACTCCGATCTTCACGAAACGTCACCACCTGGTAGAGGTTGTGACATGCTGGAAGGCCATTGTTTTTGAGGTCAATAGGTCAAAGGTCAAGGTCACATAATCGTCAATTTCAACCGATTCACTATTTACTGAGCCAGGACTTGTAAAAGGAGATGCCACACAGTCAGGTTCAGACCCACTCGGTTTTAATGCATTGTTGACCACAAACAGCACTCGGTCGAGCCCCCGGAGACTCGACTCGCGCATGGGCGTATCCCCCGATGTGCAAATCATTACCGGACAGCAACCAGTCCAGACTGGCGTGGTGGTCTCCTTCCCTCACACATGTTATGCATACCATTACAACTGGACCGTCACACAAATCGACAGGAAATGTATTTTTTAATTTTTTTTTTTTTTTTAAAAAGCCATAACACAAGACAAACAAAAATGGTATGTGTGAAGTCCTCACCTTTATTCATTAGAAAGGAGGTGGTTATGAGTCGATATGATGGAGATGTTTAAGACAATAAAAGGTGTAGTAGATAAAATATGTGAAGATGAATATTATTCAACAGAGTAGACAGTGATAGGACCAGGAGCCATCCCTTGAGAGTAAAGAAGAGGAGAGTTAAGACGGTAGTAAGGTAGGGGACTTTCACTCAGAGAGTAGTTAATGCATGGAATGGCCTCTCTGGAAAGGTGGTGGCAGCAGAAACAGTCGATAAGTTTAAATTAGAATGAGATAGGTACCTGGAAGTTATGGAGATGGAAGGGTATGGGAATGTTGATAGGACTTTTCGGTAGCTTGAGCATTGAAGGGTTATTGTGTGCATGTGCACGGAGTGCTGTTGGTGGGGGTCTCGTCATAGGGTATTTTGTGGTTGATGATGTGTTTTTTTTTTTTTACCCAAGAACCATCAACGCCCATACCCCCTCCCCTGGAATAAAAAAACAAAACGAACAAAAAAAAAAAGCTACAAAAACATAGGGGTAATACCCCTTGGCACTCACATGGTAGCGGCTGGAAAAGACAACTCGGGAAACACTGGTAAGCATGGATGACCCACAAAATATGAAACGGAAAAGAAAGCAAACACCAATAGATATTTTTTTCTAATGCCATGAACAAGGTTTGATACATCACGGGTGAAAAAGGATGTAGTCAATTTTCATCAGAATTGCATGTGTAGATTCCAAGAAGACAGCAAATACCTATTTGGGGAAGGGGGGAGGGCAACCCCCAAAGACCCACATAGGGGCCGATTTTTTTTAATGCCATGAACAAAGTTTGGTACATCATGGGTGATGAAGGTTGTAGTCAAGTTTCATCGGAATTTCATGTGTAGATTCTGAGAAGAAAGCAAATACCTATTTGGGGGGGAGGGGCAACCCCCGAAGACCCACAAAGGGGTCGATTTTTTTTAATGCCATGAACAAAGTTTGGTACATCATTGGTGATGAAGGTTGTAGTCAAGTTTCATCGGAATTTCATGTGTAGATTCTGAGAAGAAAGCAAATACCTATTTTGGGGGGGGGGGGGGCAACCCCTGTAGACCCGCATAGAGGCCGATTTTTTTAATGCCGTAAACCAACTTTGGCGCATACATGGTGGTGAAGGTTGTGGTGACGTTTCATTGAAATCGAATGTGTGTAGTTTCAGAGAAGAAGTTGCAAGTATTTGTGGACGGACGGACTGACGGACGGACAGACGACGCGCCATCCCATAAGCTCCCCAGAACTACGTTCCAGGTGAGCTTAAAATGTAAACTGGAAGGGCAGCCACTGGAGAGCACACACCTCCGCCACGTAATACCTGATCCACAACAACATATCGAGCCATACATTTTTGAAATATGCTATCCAGTACTATATCGTTTTTGGCCCTATCTCTCAATGGTGAAGAATCACTTAAAAAAGATAAATAATTCTCGTATCCAGATCCGGATTTGGATCTTCACCAAAAATCGAATCAATTCTTCCTTGCGACACACCCAACATGTCCACCAAGTTTCATCCGAATCCGTCCACAACTTTTGGAGATATCGTTCTATATATCGGTTTAGCCCCATCTCTCAATGGTGAACAATCACTGAAAAAATTCTAGTAGTCGGATCCGGAACCGGATCTTCACCAAAATCTAAACAGTTCGTCCTTGTCACACACCGAAACTGCGCACCAAAATTAATCCAAGTCTGTTCAAAACTTTTTGAGATATCCTGCACACAAACAAACAAATGAAATTGCTCGTTGAGCAAGGAATTGCCGGAATAACTTTGTCATATCTCCATGATCTCTGAAAAAACAAAAACCTGGAAATCAATTTGGTTCTTATAAGTCGATAGTGCGACTGTTTAATGAGTTATAGCACTTACTTTGGTCATGATCATAACTTGGAAGTCAATCGGACTTGAAATGGCGTTTTCATCGCAATTTGAAAGTTTTGACCCGACCCCCCCTGACCTTCGACCCCCGACCCTTAAGAAGGGTGTTGGTGTGACACCCCCAATGAGACATATGGTTGGATGCAGAATTGGAAGATGCACATTTTGGATTTGGTTTGAAGTCGATACGACCGTTTCAGCGGACGTTATTGCGAAAATAAGAATTTTGGTTTTAAATTTTTAAAAATAAGAATTAAAGTGTTTGCCACATTAGATTCTGAGTTTTTAACCCTTTAATGGCCAATTCAAAATAACGGCCACAATTCTATGTTGTTTTCGTGAAAATATTCTGTCGTAGCTTCAAACAGTCGTTATTTCAACAAGATCTTTCAGTTTTCGAAGGTTTTATTGTCTCGAGAATTCAATTACAATGCACAATAGACTGTGAGAAGTTTAGAATATGTATTAACCCCATGTCCACTACAATTCAAAATGACCACTGAGGCAGTACTTTAGTGGTGAGCAGTAAAAGATACAAGAAGACTGCTCAATTCCTCAACAATTCCTGCTCAATCGTTTCAATTTCTCAACAGCAGACAGGAAAAAAAGTAATGAAGCCTCCTACATTCCCCCTAAATAAGGTAATTTACCCCTCCCAGATGACCAAAATACACCCCCCTCCAAACTCCAAAGAAATGAAGTACAAAGTCATGCTAAATGACAACTCCCATGAAAACTGGTCTTCAACTTCAGATGAATTACATCTAATATCAGTCCTCCAAAATGTTCTGACGTACGCTGTCTTGCCTGTGGATTCTGCAACCTTCGGTGGATGGTAATCTCAGTTGTCTGCAGCTGCAACGCGTACTGAGGCAGCCATCGGTGCACCCACACGAGTCGATCTCTGAACACGCTTTAAGAATTGGAGGTAGGGAGAGGAAGCATGGCACCAGCTTCTCATCTTTGTGCGTCCAACCCATGGATGTAACACACGGGAGAAATGAACGGAGAGAGTGGGATTGGCTCCAGACACTTGCTTGGTGGCGCGCATGCATATTGTGGAATCGTGCTGGATCAGATGTTAGAGATAGAGTTTCTTGAGGCCACCTCATGCAGAAAGGCTTGACTCATGCCTCGTCATAACCGTCTACACCTGGCACTCCATACACTTTGCAGATGAAAACCTCGGATGATTTGATGAAGTCATCGGTAATTTCACCTTTGCCGAGACCGTCCAACAGGTCATCGTGTTCCACGAACACTGGCCAAGCAGTCGACTTGCTGTGACCAAAGAATGGAGACACACTGTCACACCCCGTTAAGGAATGAAAGCCAAGTATCACATCAACTTCATCGTGCGCTGGAATAAACTTAGGGTTCTTGGCAGTGCCAAATATGAACATGGCATTTTGTCATAATAGGCCAGCAATAGCACCAGTACATCAGCGTCGTGGACTCACACAGCTGCAAGTCCATGTTGGCATGAAGGCAGTGGAGACAATGTGGGTACCAGCCTCCTCATGATCCGCTTCAAGTGCTGTCACATCAAGGTCCAGGTCTGAAGTCTTTACCACTGTAGGTTCTGAAAATTCTCCAGAGACCACAACATTTTTGTTTGTAGGGCTGTCTTCGATATGGTGATCGGATAGAAACAAGGCAAGATCTTCTTTGTTTTCTTCCTGTACCATAAAGTTTGACCAGTTTGCTGGTGACAGTACAGTGTCTTTCGACGTGACGTCTCACAGGTTGTCAGCCGTGTTTGTGTTTCACTCTTGTGCCTGCTTTGATGGAGTCCTTCCAATACCTATCAAATGCTGCATCAATCCTGTTATCGGCTTCTACCATATTGTATACCGTTTTGGAAAATGTTTCTGCATATTCACCAAACGTCATTTTGTCTGTTGGCTTTCCCAGAGCCATCACCTATGTTTGGCCATCAATGACTAAGCAGGTTGTCCCACTTCAAGCCACAGTTGTCGGGATGATGATTTTAGTGGTTCGCACTCTGGCTGGCAGTGATTTATTGGCAGTGTGTCGACTTCCATCAGTTTTGCAAGTGACAGTGGCACTAGCATCAGCTCGTGCTGTAACATTTTGTTGAGGTGGACTGTACATCCTGCTCTATAAGCAGTTATTAATCTTTGTGAGATATTTCTGTCCACTTTAATGGAGTTCTGCTTGCTTTTTGTTTGGTCTCCTACTATATACAACCAGGCAAATGTTGGAACCTTATTCTTTTGTGTGGTTGCTTTGAAGTCTACATGATCTTCATCATCGTGTGATTTCCATAGATGTTTTTCAACAAAGTTTTTGAGCTGAATTTGGCCCGACTGACAAGCACCAAGCAATGATTCTTGATTGTCAGAGGAAGCCAGATCCTTGTTGACAATATTTTCCAGTGTGGACGTGGCAGCTTCTCTGGCGAACACGTTGCTTTTCTGCAATGCCTTTACCAGCTTGCCTTTGTCTGCAGTATCTTTTGCCATCCTTCCTCTGGTATGCTCATTGTATATCTAGGCCTTTTTGCCTGCTTCCAATCGGGGGTGGAGGACACCCAGCGACCTCGGGGTTCACCTGAGCATGCTTCTGGTGCTCCTAACTAAGGGGTGGCTCTCTAGCCCCCATACTGTGCTCTCCTAGCACCTATACTGTGCTCTCCTGGCACTAAACCTACTGTGCTCTCCTGGCACTAAACCCTACGTGCTCTCCTGGCACTAAACTTACCGTGCTCTCCTGGCACTAAACCCTACTGTGCTCTCCTGGCACTAAACCCTACGTGCTCTCCTGGCACTAAACTTACCGTGCTCTCCTGGCACTAAACCCTACTGTGCTCTCCTGGCACTAAACCCTACGTGCTCTCCTGGCACTAAACTTACCTTGCTCTCCTGGCACTAAACCCTACTGTGCTCTCCTGGCACTAAACCCTACTGTGCTCTCCTGGCACTAAACCCTACTGTGCTCTCCTGGCACTAAACCCTACTGTGCTCTCCTGGCACTAAACCCTACGTGCTCTCCTGGCACTAAACTTACCTTGCTCTCCTGGCACTAAACCCTACTGTGCTCTCCTGGCACTAAACCCTACTGTGCTCTCCCGGCACTAAACCCTACGTGCTCTCCTGGCACTAAACTTACCTTGCTCTCCTGGCACTAAACCCTACTGTGCTCTCCTGGCACCTCTGACAGCCTTCACCTGCCAGGAACCCCCAAAGCCCTGGTGCCCTATTTCCCGACTCACCAACTTCCAATACCATGTCGCACTCCCAGCCAGTATCCCCATACCTTAGCCTGCACCTACCCCTCCCAGTCCACCTGCACAATGGAACAGCAGCCAGAATCCATGTCAAATCCTCTAACCCTCTAACCTCTAACCTATACTAACTTGGTTAAGAGATTCCTACTGACAGGGTACGTTGCTCGCACTCACTTCCCTCATTCACAGAACCACGCCATTCACCCAAACACTTTAGTCATTCATTCCACAGTGCCACACACCCAGTCCACAACCCCATCCAACACCTTTCACTTTTATGTGAAAACAAAAACACACCAGTCCCTCGGATCCCACTTGGTCATCAAATTTAACTGGTACACTTTTTCATCAAACCCCAATCAATTTGTCACTACGTCCGTCGTCCGCTGGCCTCCTCCATATTGCCCTAATTGTTTATTTCCAACAATTTAAACAAAACATCAAAATCTCTTCACCAGCCCCATGGAACCTCTGCATGGTTCCAACCAGGCATTTCAGTTTTTCCTCAAACAAGCCACTCTGTCATCCACTTGTTTCAGGTGTGTTTAACGCTCTGCCTGTGATGTCTCCACCACTTTTTTCAATAATCACCCAAATCCACTCGTGCCACTCTTATCCCTTCTATCATCTCTCAATTTGTAACCACTCTCGATATAATCTTCAATCAAGATTTTTTTTCATCCCAATATGGCCTGCTTCTTTGGCTCATTGGAAGGGGAGTGAGGGAACGAATCCCTCATCACCCATTACATGACCCACCGCCTTTCCGCCACGGCTCAAAGGGGTCACGTCTCAATTGGTGTTGTGGTCCACCCCCTCCTTTTCTCCAGGATTTGCGGAAATCAGGTAAACCCCAATCGGGAGGGGGGGCAGCCTTCCCCTTTTCTCCAGGGTTCACGGAAATAACGTAAACCCCAATCGGGGAAGCGGCCTCCCCCTCTTCTCCATAGCTCCCTGAAGACAGATAAACCCCACTCAGCGAGCCAAACCCCTCGTGTGCTCAGAAATGTTTGAAGACCAAATGACACATGCTCGTGCCACTTGCTACTCATCTGCGCTCCACCCCAAAGTTCCTGTGAGGCTGAGAGAGAAATTAAAATCCAATTTCTAAAGCCTGCTCCTGGACGCAGCACCTCCAACTCTGTAAGAACCCATGCGGAGCTGTCCATTATGGTTTCCGTCCCCTGGCTCAAGTCCTGTCCTGGTGGCATTTCTATTTCCCCTTGCACCTCTAACCTATTTCCTACGTCACCACTCATGCCACGCTCAGGACTCCGACACAAAACAGACTCCACACATTCCACACACTCAACCTTGCCTGCATACTGACTAACTGCCTCGCACTCCAGGGCTACATTCTCAACCGCCACGTGAGTACCCACACACGTTTCGGCCTCGGCAGCACATACCGGTGCTGTAGTCTGGACTGTGGACTCACCGCATTCATTCACTGGCACTCCACACACACATTCAGGGGTCACGCAGATGTGCACCCCATCGGACACAGTCTCTTCATTAACATAAAATTCAATTCCCACCTTAAGCTCATCGTCCGCACCATGTATGCATGTGCCCATGTACCTGCTTCGTTTCAGAGTCACCTCGGTCCGGTCGCTTCTCTCCAGCAGGTTGCTCATCGGTTCGCCACGCTCCTCCAGGGCTGTCAGCTCCACATGCTGGACCTGCTCAAAATGTATTTCATTCGTCAACAACCCCGTATGCTCCCTCAACGTCTCCATCACCAGGGTTTGCTCTAATTGTTGTTTCATTGGGCGAGTGATGTCAATCAAGTCCCGCACCACTAACATTCCTCCCTGTGGTGATGTCACACATCCCACATTATTGTGTTGTTCTACTTCTTGGCTCCATTTTCCTTTCCATTCGAGTCGTTCTTCCTCTCCGAGCCTTTTTAGTTGTTCGTTATTTTTCAGGAGTTTTTCCATCTCCAGGTATTCCAACCTTGCTCTCTCCTTTAGTTGGTCAATTTCAAATTAATGTTCTATTTCTTTCCTATCCCACTGTCTCTCTTGTTCTTCCTTCTTCAATCTCGTCGTTTCCCTCAATTTATTGATTTCCCTTTCCTGCTTCATTCGTTGTTCTTTCACCATCTCCGCGTACTCCGACCTTGCTTTGGCTTCTAACTGTTCGATCTGCACAGTGTGGTTCCTTAAAGTTTCGTTCTCCGTTCTCTTTCTTTTCTCTCTTAACATCCTCAGCTCGTTTTGTAATTCCCTCTCTTTGTTTTGCTGTTTCTGTAACTCAGAAGCTTTTTCCCATAATTCCTGACTTATCTCCACACCTCTTTCGCATGCTTCCTTCCTTATATTGTCCATTCTCTTACTGTATTCCTTGCTAATTTCCAGTTCACGTGCCAGTTCATTTCCCCTGCACTCCGATTTCTGAAACTGTGCTGACTTTTCCAACAATTCTTCCCTCCTTTTCCTCAGATTTTTCTCTCCTGTTCCAGACTTTCTCATATCTGATCGCCTGTTCTTACCTTTTCCTTCAGTTGTTGCAATTCTAAATCGTGTTCCCATTTTTCCTTTTTCAGGTTTGTTTTCCATTCTTCTTCCAAGTTCTCCCTATCCCGGGAGTTACTAATTTGCTCTTCCTCTATTCTTTCGTTCAGTTCGCTCTTCTCCTGTTCCAACTTATGGGTACTCCACTCTACTTTCCTCATTTCTCCCTGTAGTTCCTCAAACTGTCTTGACTTTCCCAATAACACTGAACAACAAATTTCAAAAATTTTTTTTTTACTGGAGATGTGTAAAGTGATTAAGACTAATTTGGGTACGCTGATTTCAAAAATCATAACCGTTTTGCTGTATCACGTCAGGATTTTCAGGAACAGAAATATTCCCATTGCCTAGAAGTCAGGATTTCAATGAAATTTACATATGTCTTTAACATGTCTATTTCGTACAATTGTTGTTAACTTGTGTTATATTTCTTTCTTTCAGATAAAGATGAGTAGGCGTTCCTGTACCAATCATCCTGACAACTTCTGTTATGTCTGTGGTCGGTATACCAAAAAAGATCAACAGCGAAGTATATCTACAGCAGTGAAAATGAAGGCCGCCTACTTTCACTACTTCGGGTGTAAGGTGGGGGACCAAGAACAGAGCTGGGCACCACACATCTGCTGCACAAGCTGTCACACAACCTTGACTCAGTGGTTGGTGGGCAAGCGTGCGAGCATGCCATTTGCGGTGCCCATGATATGGCGTGAGCCGCAGAATCATCATGATGATTGTTATTTCTGCTGCACAAGCATCGCCGGCTTCAACAAGAAGAATAAAGGTCACATCAAGTACGCTGACTGTGTCTCTGCTCGTAAACCTGTGCCTCATGATGACGAGAACCCCGTTCCAACACCTCCAGCTGATCAGAACATAGCTGTAAGCAGTGGTGAAGAGGATGGTGATGATGAACCTTTTGAACCCGACACTCAAGAATCACACCTTCTGAACCAGGGAGACTTAAATGATCTTGTAAGAGATCTCTCGCTGTCAAAGGCGAAGGCAGAGCTGCTTGGATCAAGGCTGCAGCAGTGGAATCTACTTGAACCTAACACCAAGATATCCTTGTTCAGAGCACGTCACAGAGACATGGCTGAGTTCTTTGAGATGGAAGACACGATGACATTCTGCAGTGACATCAACGGTCTGTTGAAAGAACTTGGGTGTGATCACAATCCTGCAGACTGGCGCCTCTTCATCGACTCGGGGAAGAACAGCTTGAAGGCTGTTTTGCTCCACAATGGCAACGAGAAACCATCAGTCCCACTGGCTCACGCGTTCGGCATGACAGAGACCTATGAGACTATGCGGCAGCTGCTTGATTCCATCAAGTACAATGACTTCAACTGGCACATCTGCGGAGACTTGAAAGTGGTGGCGCTGTTGTTAGGGCTGCAGTCAGGCTACACGAAATACATGTGCTTCCTTTGTCTCTGGGATAGCAGAGACGACAAGAATCACTGGACGAAGAAAGATTGGGAAGAGCGAAAAGAGCATGTACCTGGTCGACACAACGTGAAGCATGTCGCCCTTGTCGACCCAGCCAAGGTTTTCCTTCCACCACTCCACATAAAGCTCGGCTTGATGAAAAGTTTTGTACGGGCAATGGATCTGAATGGGCGTGGGTTTTTCTCAAGGAAAAGTTTGGCAACACCTTGTCGGAGGCCAAGATCAAGGCTGGTGTCTTTGTTGGACCGCAAATCCGACAGATTATGAAGGACGAAACTTTTCCGACAACTGTAAACCCCAAAGAGCTGGCAGCGTGGAGGAGCTTCAAAGCTGTGACGGACAACTTCTTGGGGAACGAGCACGCGGACAACTATGAAGAAATAGTGCAGCAGCTGCTGGAGTCCTTCAGGAAACTTGGCTCCAGGATGTCCCTGAAAATCCATTTCCTACACCAGCACCTGAACTTCTTCCCTGACAACTTGGGAGCAGTCTCGGACGAGCACGGCGAGCGATTCCACCAAGAGATTTCACTCATGGAGACGCGTTACCAAGGGCGGCACAACCCGAACATGATGGGCGATTTCTGCTGGTTCCTGCATCGTGAAACTGACACAGAGCAGCACAAACGCAAAGCCAAATGCCTAAAGCATTTTTAATTACATTCTAGTGGAGTTTTTCTGTAATTTCTATAATTTTGAAGCATTCATGATGAAATAAATGAATAAATGAATTTTTGTAAATTTCATTGAAATCCTGACTTCTAGGCAATGGGAATATTTCTGTTACTGAAAATCCTGACGTGATACAGCAAAACGGTTATGATTTTTGAAATCAGCGTACCCAAATTAGTCTAAATCACTTTACACATCTCCAGTAAAAAAATTTTGTTGTTCAGTGTAATTCGTCCTTCCTTTGCTCCAGATATTTCTCTCCTCTTTTTATCTTCTGTTCCAGACTTTCTCTTATCTGATTGCCTGATCTTATCTCTTCCTTCAGTTATTTCAATTCCAAATCGTGTTCCTGTTTTTCCTTTTCCAGCTTGATTTTCCATTCTTCCTCCAAGCTCTTCCTATCCCGGGAGTTACTAATTTGCTCCTCCTCTATTCTTCTGTTCAGTTCGCTCTTCTCATGTTCCAACCTACAGGTAAAGCACTCTACTTTCATCATTTCTCCCTGTAGTTCCTCGCCTGTGTTGGCTAAGTCACCGAATTCCAAATTCCAGCCACCGAATTTGTTCCTGTGCATCGGCCAAATGTTGTGACTCCCCGTGCACATAATTTTCCTGAACCTCGTCTGCGTGCCGTTGTTTCTCGTCCAATTTAATTTGTAACTCCTCTATGTAATTCTCACCACACTCCACATGTTCCCAGGTATCCCCCAATCGTGTATGAAGCTCGTCAATGTATGCGTTGGCGTCCTGCTTCGTTTGCCATGGCGCATGCCGTGTCCACGTGGTTCGAACCGGTCGGTGATAACGTTTTCTTCGTGCTGTGCGGTTCGTTGCGCTATTTAGAGTAACCCTGTCCCGCTTCGTATCGCACTGAGGTGGAGCCGCGCCACCATTTTGCGACTCCATTTTTCTTTATAATTTCGAAGTTTTACACCCGATCCGCTCAAAATAAAATCAAAGCAAATTTGGAATTTGCGAGCGACGTTTTTTTTTTTTTTTTCCTCACGCCTCTCGTAACCAATGTTCGGGGTGTGAAATGCATCACTGGTCCAAATATCCCACTCCTGACTACCAGTGTTAAGGATTCAGCGGTGTCGGGATTCGCACCCGACTCTTGACAACCAAATGTTGAATATTCGGCGTCACTTAACAGCACCGCCGTCTCCGGGGTTATAACGCCGGCTGGCTCGGCACAGGTCTCGGGTTACGCCCCTCAGATCACGATACCAAAATACACCTCTGCCTTGCCAGCTGGGGGAATAGACCCCGGTTACAGACTGGATTTGTCAGAGACCGAGCGGAGTCTCCCAGTCTGTAACCATTTTGGATTTATATGCAAATCGAGCGGATCGTTCCTCGACGCGGCACAAATAAATTCAAGGCGGCCAATCTCATATAACTCAGCCAGATTTATTGGGGACACATCGGGGAACACAACACGAGCAAAGCATTCACGACAATGTTATAATTAATCTATAACCCGTTCTTAACTAGGGAGCTACGGATTACGGGTTTTGAAGGGAATCCAAGCGAGATAAACCTTAGACAACATGCAGACAAGACACGGACAGCAACCAGACAAGACACAGAATACTTGGTGATGCTTCATGGACAAGAGGAAAAGTGTCGAAAGCACGAATGCGGCTCGTGACCAGCCGATGTCAACAGATTCGAGCACCCAGCTCGAGCACGCCGCGTGGCAAAATGGCAGCGTAATCCTCCTTTTGTCGCACCGCCTACACACGCAGCCTCAGCGCGTTCAGCCCCCGTAATGTCGACGGCACAAGACGAAAGATCTATGGTATGCTCCAGCTGGCTTTTCACAAGGTCCAGCATACAAGTCCGGGCCTGGCCTATTCACCAGGTTAGGCCAAATTGGGGTGTTGGGCTCCGCAGGTGGATCGATGGGACCACAAGACGTGTCGAGACGTGTCAGGCCGTGCCCTGAGTAAGGACAGTGGCTCCGTGGTTAGACGCAGGTTGAACCTGTCGATGACCTCCTCATAAAGTCGATCGCCAACTCACACAGCAGCCAGTTCCCTTCGAAGCAGATTGCAGCCTCCCACTAGTCGTTTCTATACAGCAGAATCCTCACTCGACACTCAGGCTCAGTTACTCCCTCGGCAGATCGCCGACTCGACCCTCAGCTTCAGGCCGTTCCTCTCTTACAGATCGCCGACTCGACCCTCAGCTTCAGGCCGTTCCTCTCTTACAGATCGCCGACCACACGCACCGCGAGTTACTCCCTCAGCAGATCGCCGACCGACGCTTGCAGTTTCTCCTCCAGCCGATGGCAGACAGACCTCTTGCAGTCCCTTCCTTGCCTTTCTTTCGGCTCGCTCTTCACGAAAGCCGACCGCAAACAGATACAGCCGACCCTTGTACAGCCGATCGCGCCCCACCTCGGCGCTCGCAGTTCCACCTTCCCTTTCCGGCGCTCGCTTCTCAAGGTCACACCCTCTCAGAGCGCTGGGCGGGGACTCGTTCGGAGAGAGGAAGGAAGAAGAAGAACCACTCCGTACACCACCACCGTACGAACAATGAACAGCCTCCTACACCTCCCGACACACATGTAACTTCAAATTACCAAACAACCTGGCTAAACATGCATTTAATGGGAGATCTGGGCTAATCCTATATTTAATAAGACACTAAGGGCCATTTCCGCAACAATATGTATATATTTATATATACTGCATGTCTACCAGATATTGCATTTTACTTCAATGGTCCAATGTGAGGGTAGATGTGGAGGTATTTGGTGAAGCAGTAATTACAAACCTCATGAATCAAATGAACTCGAAGTTTTTTTTTTTTTAAATCGTTGGAATAAATATTGTTACAGCCAATGGAAGGAAATGACAATCACAGACAGGTTGAAATGTAAACAAGGAATTTATTATTAAGAAATTTCCTGGTTCTTTTTATTTCCTTGTCGATTAAATGGAAGAATTCAAATCAATCAAATGTTCAATCAACAAAATAATCTCAAACAAATAGAGAATTCAACAAGCATTTACAGGAAAATGGACAAAGAGCAGATGCTTATCACTATGCCTTACTTAACAATTAAACACGAGACACGGGTACCCATCAGACCATTCAGGGGGAAATGAAATCCGGTCTTGGCTTACCAAGGCAGATGTTGTCGTGTGTCTACTAAAATAAACCAAAATGTGTGAGCATGCCTTGGTCTCATTCTGGAAATGAGCTCTCCACAGCCCGGCTCGTTTCCGCTGCCAGTGCCCTGCCTCGCCATAAACCCCACCTACAAACAGGCTCGAACACCAATCAACGTCATGTCATCACCCCCAGGAACCAGGAATGCTAAGAACCAGGTATGCCAAGAATCAAGTACACCAAGAGCCAGGTATGCCAACAGCCAGGTACGCCAAGAGCCAGGTAATGAACAGAATCAGCAGGAACAGTCCAAATGTCACCAACTGCCATTGCTGCTATCCCCAACTGTCAGGAGATGTCAGAATCTGTCACTATGGGTGTCAAATCTCGTCAGCAGGATCTCTCACAAACTCAGATCAAGATCTCCCACCAACTGTCATCAAGATCTCCCACCAACTGAAAACAGGATCTCTCACCAACTCCCATCAGGATCTCTCACTAACTCCTATCAGGATCTCCCACCAACTGCCAACAAGGCAGTCCTGCTGTCCTTTTATAGGCGACCAGTGTGGGCAGAGCCTCAAGCAGACTTCAGCCAAATCCAGCTTGCCTATTGGCGCATCACTGCACGTGACCTTCAACCGTCCATTCTCACGGTTATGCTCGCCTGACCATCGAACGAGATGCAACTCCCAATTAACACAGGTCTAGCTTACGATGCCACGTTCGGGGCACTGGACGAATGCCAGAAAGCAGCCACTTGCCGGAACAACTGAGCAAAAACATGAAGCGCTCACAAAACATCAACGGGCAATTATCACCTCTTCGTTCAGCCTGACACAACAAAGAGCCAGTCAGCATCCACAGAGCTGCTGAACGGAGCGTCAACCACCGATGGCTAAAAGGTGGGTGCCTGAGGTAAATGATCCAAGACCACAACCGTGTTTGACCGTCAGAATGAACCGTCCAGGAAAAGCTTGCGGTGTGTTTAATGACTCAAATGTCCTGTAAGTCCAATGTGAAAATGATAACCAAAATAAAATGTGTAAATAAATCATGTATTTCCAAGCCAATGTGTCTTGATAGAAAGGGAATATAATGAGTCTGCGTTGGGGTAACGGCTATCTTATCGCTTGCACGAATGGTGAATATCGCTCATGCAGAAATGAAAAACGACGTAAAATCATCCGTCATGAACGTGTCGTAAAGAGGAAAAGGTTATCCCAGTAGAACAGAAGGGAATCTGTTCTCTACCCTTCTCCAACGCATCAAAGAGTCAGAATCCCACCAGACAAGGGGATGGGTCTATTCTGAACATGTATTTATAGAAATAACTATCTGAGGACCTGGATGTTGTGCGCATTACTGGGATCTGATTCTGAAATCCACAACAATATGTAGGATTCGGTGAAATCATGCTCGCACATTGTTTCTTTCTGATCATTTTGAAATTGAATAAAATGTGATGTTTCTGAGATAAAATTATGTTTCCACAATCCTAATCTTTAACACAGAATTTTAACGACAGGTGCATGATCCTAATGGTGAAGTTGGCGATCAAGCAAAATAACCCCATAAAAAAATGTTACAAGTCAGTAGCAGCAATGCCTGAATATGACAGAACAGGCCCCAGTCTGGATTTTTCTCTCTTGTACCCTTCTTTTCCATACTGCTCCCCACTTTGTTGGATGAATTTCTCTCTTCTGCAGTCATTTCAGGTTCTCTGCTATTTGACCCACAAGATGCTCCTGTTGAGAAAAGCAAAGCACAGATTTGGGACTTGAAGCACAGCATTGTAACATTTCACATAGTTGCTTCCACCTTTTGTATACTTGAACATCCTACAGATTTTCTTGCCCAATAATATTGAAAAATACCGCTTTCACAAAATAATACACGTCTCGTCGAAGTTTTTGATATATTTTTTATGTTGTGACGAGGTTTCTGTCGACCTTCGGGCAGATTCCTTTGACGCTGCATGAAAAATCATACCCGTAATCTCATTGTATTTGATTGGTGACAGCTACCATTCAAAGTACATGGCAGTAGATGACAAATGTTGTCCCATTTACAAGCATTATCGACCCGCGAAACATAGGATGTTTCTCATTGGTTCACTGACATTATCAAAAACTCAGAGAAAAACATTGTACCAATGAGAAACATGCCTGTACTGCGTTAGCCGGATGCACGGGTCGCATGCAAATTAGGATACATGCACACAAAGAAGTTGTTGGCCAAGACAGCAATCTACCAAAATCTTAGTGTGAGGTCCCAAGCATCCCAGTGACATGAGGTAATTGAAGTAGATCTAACTAAAGTATGTATTGGAGAGTAGAGCATGGGCAAGTCTAAGTTGATCTTTAAAGTTGAGCTTATATTTTAATCATTAGACATATAACTGTTTTACAATGTAAAGTCCAAAACATATTGAGGAGTTACATGCAAAAACTAGAAGGGCACTCGGTAGAGCACATGACTCCACCACACAATGCCTGATCCACGAGAACATATCGGGCCCCTTACATTTTTGAAATATCATGCTGTATCGTACTATATCGTTTCTTTAGCCCCCTCTCTCAATGGTGAAGGATCACTTTAAAAACTAGAACTACGTTGTCGATGGCACACCATCGCATATTCCCGCGTGCACTGCTTTGTCCCATTAATGCGAGATGAAATTTTATTGATTTAAAAAGCTATGACAATTTTTTTTTAAAATCGACCCCCATGACCCCATCCCCTCTGACCCGGCCCTTAGGGGTCATATCAAAAATCCAAAAGTGTTGTGCACTTCCCCATACATATATCTACTATGTCCCAAAGTTTCAAGTTCCTACTTCAAACGGTGTAGGAGGAGTTACAGGGTAAGACAGACGGACGTACGGACGTACGGATGGACGGACGGACGGAGACAATCACAATATTCCCACTTTTCTTTGAAAGCGCGGGAATAATAATCATATCCGGATCGGGATTCAGATCTTAACCAAAATGGAATCAATTATTTCTTGTCACACACCGATCCTGTCCACAAAATTTCATCCGGATCCATCTGCAACTTTTTGAGATATCCTGCACACAAACAAAGAAACAGTCAAACAAACAAACAAACAAGAAAAAGACGTCGTGCAGAGTACGATACTTGCAAAATCCACCCCTCTCTCCAAAGGTTGCCATGGATACATCAAATTGTCCATTTCATTAAGATTAAAATTCACAATATTAATCAAAGCTCAGGTAAATTGGATGAAAATCAATTATTTTTCAGATTGAAATTGATGATTTTAGAAGTTTGATCTTGAGTTGACCTTTGACCTCAAAAATATTTGGTTTCCAAATTCAGCGATGTGCTATGCAATTGCTGCTTAATTTTCAGGTTACTCAGATGAAAATTGATGATTTTTCGATTTTTTAAATGATTTTAGAAGCTTGACCTTTAGTTGACCTTTGACATTTTGACCTCAAAATAGTTGGTTTCCCAATTCAGTGACGCATTATGCAAATATTGTTCAAATTTCAAGTCAATCGGAAGAAAAATGACGATTTCAGAGATTTGACTTCAAGATGACCTTTGACCTTTGACCTCAAAATCAATAGGCTTCTCAGTTGAGATGACCTCTACAACATGGTAAAGTTTCATGATGATCAGTTTGGAATTGTGACCTGTAGGCGACAAGCAGACAGACAGACAGACAGACAGACAGAGACAGAATAACAAGCCGGTAGGCGGCCATGGGTCGCCGAGCATCCGATGACCTTTGACCCCTGATCTGAGTTAATCTAGTACTAAGTACTTACGAAATTGCAATCGAATCGGTTAACCCGTGTATGAGCAAGGGGGCTTTGAATGGTCATTTTGCCCAAACAATGCACTCATTGACCTTTGACCCCTGACTTAGCCGAGATAGGTCAATATGTCCTGAAGCAAAGTTGTAGTACTTATTAAGTACTATGTACCTATGAACTTTCATTCATATCGGTTAATTCCTGTAGGAGCAAGGGTGCCTTGAATGGTAATTTCACCCGAAAAATGCACTTATTGACCTTTGACTGCTGACCTACTCGAGATAGGTCATTATGCAAATGAGCAAAGTTGTAGTACTCATTACGGTCTATAAGCATGTAAAGATTCATTCGATTCAGTTCAACCGCCTTGGAGTTAGTGTAATTTGAATTTTCAGCGGGAATGCTCAATGGCCCTCGACACCCAAGTTGAGAGGGTTACCATTTGAAAACTATAAGATATAGAAAAGAAAATGGATGTCATATAGCAGATAGAGAATCACCTTAAGATTATGCATACAAAATCTCATCGAGTTCCATCTACTGATAACTACTCGGTATCAATTTGAATGAAAAGTACCGAAAAAGCGGTTTGATATCAGAAATCTCCAAAGTCCGAGGGGGTGCTGTGGGTGAACAAAGATATAAATCGAAAATCCGGCTTGATCGTTTGTGCACAATGCATTCCAGATGATTAGTGTGAATTTTCATGACCATCTGACCATAACCCTAGGAGGAATAGCATTTGGCGCGAAGGCACCTCCAGCTCTCGCATATTATGGATTTTTGCCCTTTGACCCCTGACCTAAGCAATATCGGTCAATATGTCCTGAGGCAAAGTTGTAGCACTCATTGCGTGCTATGAACCTGCAAAGTTTCATTCGGATCGATGCACTCACCTGGTCGCTAGGGGGCCTTCAATTTTCGCATATTCCCGCGTGCACCGTGTATGAGCAAGGGGGCTTTGAATGGTCATTTTGCCCAAACAATGCACTCATTGACCTTTGACCCCTGACTTAGCCGAGATAGGTCAATATGTCCTGAAGCAAAGTTGTAGTACCCATTGAGTACTCTGTACCTATGAACGCCAATTTTCGGGCATACCCCATTTGTAGGGGGCGCTGTGGGTAAACTATTCCATATATCACAAAAACCGGAATATATTTGGTAGAGCATCACCTGTAGATGATGCATGCCAAATTTCACAAGCGTACGTGGGATAATGGCTTTCGGAATTGATTTTGCGTGAACGGTACCGATTTTGAAGGTTTTTCGGCTGTTGCTCGGGAACCAAAGCGTCCCTAACAACCATCACAATTTCCAAAGCACTCGATCATAACATGTACCCACCACCCGAGTTTGGTAAAAATCAGCCCACGTTTACTACCAATTATGCTGATGACAAACGAATAAACATCCAAACAAACAGACAGAATTACTGACAATAAGGTCACCTATTTCGGCGACCCAACAAGCCGGGAGGCGACATGGGTGGTCGCTATATAATTGCATACTCGTCATACAGTTTTTGACGGATCGGGCTGAAATTTTTTGACAAAGAGGTTGATTATACTGCGCATAAAAGCGCGGAAGCCGATTTTTGATTTTCAAAAAAAAAAATGTTCATATTTTTCGGATTTTTCCAAAAAATTCAAAGTCCTGTTGCCAGGCAACGGTGGCGTCCATAGCAATGGTGCTCAAAAGCATACAACTAGGTCCTGGTATGAAAGTACCAGTCAAGTTTCATCAAAATCGGTTGACTCCTCTGGCCTCCAGAGCTGTCCATTACATACAAACAGACAGACGGAAAACCTGAGACTAAGGGTAGTCTAGCGACCACCCAAAAACCTGAGACTAAGGGTAGTCTAGTGACCACCCAACAAAATCGACGAACCAATATACTTGAAAAATCTTTGATTTTGCAAGTAACAGGCAGAAAGAGGTGAAAACATAACCTCCTTCACCTCCGGTGGCAGAGGTAATAATAATTTAAATTCACCAAGAAAACATGATTATTTAGCTATAATGTTGCATAAAAGAGTGTCTTGGAATGTACAAATTTAAGGTTAAACTTTTTTTTCTGTTGGTTTTTCTTTTTTTCTGTCACCTCCCCACCCCCCCCCCCTCCACAATCCCTCCCCAGGTTTTCATCTCTTAATGTTGGCAACTCTCTTTATCTACTATTAGGACTTAGATGAAGATCTGATCACATTTTTGGTAAAATTTATACAGAAATACAGAAAATTCTGAAGGGTTCCCAAACTTTTTCTCATCACTGTATGCCGCCCCAGAACTCCATGAAAGTTAATTGTGGTGTTCAATCCTCCAATATGAAGGATAAGTAGGTTCTTATACTCAGAGACTCACCACCATTGCTCATCATCACCATCCTCTCGTCTTCTGCTCTATGCTACACCCTCACCCTATGGCATTCCAGCCTGCGCAACCACAGGTCATGGTACAGCAACCTCAGGTCATGCCTGCCTCAAGTCCCTGCCTTTCCCTTTGTTTACATTTTGAATCCGGTATTGTCAGAGCCATTTGCATGGTTATATATTTTGTATATAAGTGTGTGTGCTTCATTACTCATTTGTCCTTTGAGCGCTTGGTCTGTTACATTCATTTTTTCATAGCATCTTGTCCCTCCCTCCCTGTATTGATTGACTTGATGCACCAAACTCTATTACACAGCATTGGTGCTGCTGAAGCAGTTTCTTGGCAACGGTTATACTTGGTGGTTTTCCATTGCCTTCCCAGTGTTGTTTGTCGGTTCTCTATCCTTTTAAATACTGAGCGTCAAGGAACGAAGAAGCACATGCCATTTGTGAAGTCTTGGTATGACTCGGCTGGGGTTTAATTCTCTGATACAGTACATCACTCAACACGGGTGCTCTAACCACAATGCCACCAAGTCTGGTACTCTCCATATACATTTTAATTAACCATTTATTTCTAAGAAACATCTTCCAGCCTTTTACCTTCCCGCATGTGAGCAACCTTTGAGGCCCTTTGCACTGCTGAAGGCACACCAGTCTCGGCTTAATTTGAACGATCCGAGGTGATTGTAATATATCAAATCATAAGTTCTGAATGCAGTAACTTCGAACATCATTTTGGTCATTCATGGAGATCTTTATTAGACCTCCAGCACAGAGCATCTGCATTTGCTGGGCCTCAGACGAGCTTATATACTGGTTAATGATACATCTCTAACTGTGATTAGTGAGGACGCCGGGTCATATCTGGAACCAGCAAGTGCCATCTGCCACATGGACGCATTGTCTTTCGCCTCACCAATCACAACTAGGGGGCGTCACAGTTGTTTTAAGCAGTCGGGCATTCGACAAATACGATTATTGAAGTTCTCCATCCTGCACAAACACTGACGATACTGCCACGATAACGTCATGACTGCAAAACCAGAAGGGTCTCGAGCAGTGCAAAGATGTCAAGGTCAAATGCTATCACCAAGCAAATGAAAAGCGAAGCTATGACTTGTTTTGCCCTTATTGAAGCTTGACAGAGCAACCCTCAGGTACCCGTTGTTGGTAGTTGGGTGGGTGGGAAGGCGACGTGGGGATTGGGTGATGGGGGATTTGCAAACTCACAAATTTGGAATCAGTATATCCTTACTCTAATTCACGGACAGGTGTTTGTGGGTTTGTTCGTGGGTTTGGTGTTGGGCTACCCCTCCTACAGTTCAAGGCCAATTACATCCAGACTTGCTACAGAGGATCAGCATGATCCCAATTAATATATAGGGGTGTTTTTATATTTACTGGTGGTCTTGGGGGAGGGGGTGGGGGGTGAGGGGATGGAACGCAAATTCTCTATGTAACTGTGTATCACGTAGTGCCGCCTCCAGGTGGGGGAGGGTATTACAAGTCTCCACCATTTACAGTGCAGTATTCCTGTCCCCAAGTGAGATGTCTGATGAGAGGTTAGAAGCTTTACTCTTCTTCCTTTCTTCTTCCCAACAGAGTTTGGAATGCAAAGAAGAATGAGTTGATGAATGAGGTGCTGAATGCATGGCAGAATTTATGATGAAAGAAGGATTGAATGGCAGTTGGGTACATGTTTGATGAAGAAGAGGAATCATGCCCCCTGCCCCCCTCTGTGGAGAGAATCCCCATTTTTGTTTGCGGTCTGTAGATAGCAGGATTGAGCTGTCTTGGAAAATAGATACCGTTCCGGTTTTGGTGCTGGTGGTGGTAGTAACTTATTATTTTTTATTACAAAGGTGCAAGAGTTCATTGAGTGGCTAGACGTGTGGCTCAAGGGGTGTAGGAAATTGGTGGAAGGGCATTCCTGTGCTGTCTATCGTAAGCCGTCGTATAGTGGTTTTGCCGGCCTGTGATCCAGCGGATCCTATTGCTGCACTGGTTATCAAACAGATTGCAATAAATTTAGTCCTCCAGGGATCTCAAATGAACACGATTATTTGTCGGACAAAATGGCGGCAACACGACCTAAACCATTTCTTAAAACATAAAGAATTAATTAATTACACAAGTGATGGTATAAACATTAATCCAGAGAAAAACACAATAAAACAACACATCTTACCCCCCGAAGCACCATACACACCCTCAAGCACTCATACAAGAACCGTGCTGTGTAGAGGCAGGTGTTGAAGAAAACATAGCTGCTGCAGAACAGCTGTTACACAAAGTTGAAATGGAGAACACATAGTGACCAACTCTAGTCCTTTTAATAGTACTTCTAAATTGTGTGTTCTCGTTAACCTTACCTGTTATGTTTGCTTCATCTTTGGAATGAGAGGTAGGAGTATCATTCAAAGAGGAATTTGGCAGCACATGGTGTGGTTGTGTCCACCAAGTGAGGCCAGAAAGCTTGGTATGGAGGAGTATGAAGAAATGTTTGAATTGCAACACAAAGAGCAATATGAGAGTCAGTTGAATTTCGAAACAAGAAAAAATTTGAACAGCATCTGGCAGAAAGTCATAAAGCTCTCATGACACATCAATAATCTAGTATGCTTTGGGAAAGGATAGTTATGTACGTATAATATGTATGCTGGTTTGTTAGTTTTGCACCAGAAAGGTGTAAACTGTCATTTTCTTCTAGGTCGCTATTTTTCAAACTATAAATAGAAAGTACCACTTAAAATCACATTTTCTCTGAACACCAGCACAAAAAAAGTACTCCGTACACCAGCACCAATGATACGTAAACCAGCACAAAACGTCAACACTAAATATGATATTGTTTTTGAAAAGTACTGCTTTAACTTTGTTTTCCACCTTTCACCCCATCTTCTCCTCCAAGGTGATTTTTCAACCATCTCACCATGTTCCATTGCATTCATACTCAGCCACACTCTAACAACTAACTGTTCTTTTTAGTGTACCGTTTTGTTCTTACCAATGACATTATTAAATTTTTCAATTGAGGTACATCCTCTTAAATTATTACATGACATCATCAGCAATAACTGTGCAAATATCATGTTCTAAGGATACGTACTATTTAGGATAAACGATGAAAGTTCAACCTCAACCAGAATTAATGGAATGGAAAGACAAAATAATGATTCCAATGATGTCACTCAGCTTGAAAAGGTGATTCTTTCTCCACCATCATGCTTGTTCTATGTCTACATCTCGATCTCATAATTTGTTCAGCTTCAATATTATGTGCAATTCATTGGTGTGAAAACTGAATTGAAAAGTTTTTTTTAAATAACAGGTTTACCTGAGATGGTGAATGCATGCTTGGAGAAATAAGGCTGCCAATGATCATGACACAAGCTGACAGAAAGCAGAGAAAAATGGCAAAGTGAAGGTAATGGACGTGGCGTAGCAGGACGGGTCGAACATCTTGTTCACCGCAAATTGGTGTGGAAAAAGAGAGTTCGACTGCCAGTCGCACCAACCCGACCACCAGACCGACCAAAAGGCCCCAGAATGCTCCCTATACACTCACACAAGGAAGAATGCAGCAATTTCTGCTTCAGTAATACAATGTACAGGAACAATGGCTTCAGGCATCCATTAAGAATCTCAAAAAAATCCATTAGGAAACCACATCTCAACACTCTCATTTATTAGTCTCCTACCAGCTTCATTGGAGGGGACTACAGGTTTTCTGTCCCGTTGGATTCTCGTTGTGACAGCGGGTGATGAAAAAAACACAAAAGACAAAATTTTAATATTATTCAGTGGTCAAACTTTAACTTGAAGAAAATTTGAGCATTTACCTCAGGAGTCATCGTTCGGCCAACCGGTTTCTCGAGGTAAATAAACACATTATCCATGGTTTGTCCTTGCGTTTTATAGATCGTCATACTAAAACTTGACTGAATTGAGAATTGATTTTTTAATAATTTTTTCGTTGCCTGATTTGAATGAAACTTCATACTGCACACCGCAAGGGAATGGTGAGTAAGGTGGCCCTAAAATTTTTGCATTATCGTGTACCATTTTGGCTGTATTTCGGAAAACATATATATATATATATATATATATATATATATATATATATATATATATATATATATATATATATATATATATACACACACACACACAAACACACAAGATGAGAGTTTTAGTAATATATAGATGAAACACAGAAATATCTAATTTTTACACAAGTATTCAGGCCCCTGAGTCAATACTTTTAGTACTGCAGCATAGCAAACCAATTGTTAAACTTTTCATAAAAGCACCAAAATTGGTACATATGTTGACTAATGTATTCTGAACAATTCTGGATATGGGGCCACTCGAGATTTTGCCTTGGTCAGCTTTGGCGGGCATTTTGGAAAATGGCCACCATTCTACTTTAACAACATGGGATATCTGTCATTGTTATTCTCTTTGTAGGTTTACAATGATATACAATGAGTTCAAGGCAGGCCACTTCACAGTGCAAAAGACCAAGAGGGCATTCTCAGCAATTCCTCTTGACCAAGCGGATGAACAAAACAATGCCCGTGTCAAGGGTGACGGAGGTGCCGTTGGCCTGACGGACAATCCCAGTGCTCTGAGGCGCTGGATGGTCGCCGGACTCGAGGTGGCCAGAGTGATCATGGAGTTTGAGGAGGCGAACATGCATCCCAATGCCAATGAGGAGACACTTCACCATGAAGAAACACCGCGTGCACAGGAAGCATTTGCCAAAGATGTACAATCACTTGTGGCTGTCATTGAAGAGCTGGGGAATCCCTTCGAAGAGGATAGTCCAGATTTGATGGTCCTAGACACCAAGGAGATTGCCGATCCTGCAGTGATTGAAACAGTTCGCACTGCCAAGCAGATTGGACAAGAACAGTTTCAGGCATACTCAAAGGATTGCCTCATCAACAGAACCAAGACTATTGACGAACCTATAAAGAGGAACAAACTCCCCCTCTTTGGAACAGACAGAAGACCAAAAGCACCCAAAGGAAAGGAAGCATCTGTGAAGAATGATATGGCCTTATTTGCAAGGCTCTACAATGGCTGCCAGAACCGCGATGGGAAACTGGACGAGTTCTTCCGTCATGAAAATCAAGCATGCCCTCCCGCGTTATCTGATGCAGGTAAGCTACACCTAGGTAGCAAAAGCGACTTGCTGGTGTGCCTTGAAGGCGTTGCTAAAGCTCAGTCTGATGCACCTGCTGTCACTTCTGTTGTCCTTGACGGCGCCGTCATCGTGCAGATGTTGAAGCCTGGCACTGCCAAGACATTTGAAGAATATGCTCACCAAGTCTTCATCCCATACATCGAGGGGCAGCTGTGTCGTACTTCACGTCTCGACCTCATTTGGGATAGCTACAAAGATGGCTCCTTGAAGACGGCGACAAGGGAGAAACGAGGAAAAGGGGTGCGACGGCGCGTGGTGAGCACCGCAGCCATACCAGGAAACTGGCAGAGTTTCCTATGTGTCGACGCAAACAAGGTGGAGCTCTTCACCTTCCTGTTCGATGTGCTGGTGCAGTCCTTCCATGACGAGGCAAAGGAGCTGGTAGTCACTGATGGTGAAGCAGTCATCTGCCTTCCAAGGCAGGAAGATGAAAGCTCTCTGGCTCCATGTGGTCAAGAGAAGGCGGACACTCGCATCATGCTACATGTGGCCCATGCTGCAGAACATGACCACCGTCGGATTCAAGTTTGTACCGTAGACATTAACGTCGTCGTCTTGGCGGTGATGGTAGCCCAGGCACTACAATGCGTGGATGAACTCTGGATTGTCTTTGGGACGGGCAAGAACTTCTGCTACATCCCTGCCCATGAAATAGCTGCCTCCCTCGGTCCACAGAAGGCACGTGCCCTCCCTGTCTTCCACGCCATGACCGGATGTGGCATGGTATCAGCATTCGTGGGGCATGGGAAGAAATCTGCCTGGGCCACATGGAACTCGTTTCCAGAACTGACAGATTCTCTTGTGACCCTGACCACCACGCCAGTCAACATCCAGGATGACACAATGCACTACATTGAAAGGTTTGTGGTGCTCCTCTATGACCGCACCAGTCCATATACGGACGTCAACGAGGCCAGAAAGAAACTCTTCGCCAAGAGGAACTCCGTCCAGCGCATCCCACCTACCTACGATGCTTTGGAACAGCATGTGAAAAGATCAGTCTTCCAGGATGGCTATGTCTGGGGGTAGGTCTTGGTCCCTCAACCCGTACTTCCATCACCAACAAGCTGGGGCTGGTGGCAAACAGAGGATGGGTCCTACGAACCGTTCTGGACCACACTCCCTGAGGCTTCAAAAAGCTGCTTTGAGCTGGTGTCGTGCGACTGCAAAAAAGGCTGTAGAAACTGCTGCAAATGCAATAAGGCTAATATGCAATGCACTGGACTGTGTGCTTGTGAAGGAGAATGCCCGTAGACAGACGCAGTAGACACAGACTGAGATATCGGCTTCGCTTAGAATGTACAAATGCAAAGTCGCATTGCTTGTAAAAGTGTTGACTTCTTGATCCAGAGCCAGTACACTTGAGCTCAGAAATTCATATTGTACTCGACTGATGTATGCGTGTACCATGTGTCCTGGTAGAATGGTAGTAAACAGTAAACGGTAGACGCTTCAAAGTGAAGTGTGCAATAAATTGACGACATTTTCTGAGTTTGTCATTATCACAATTATCAGTTCCCTTTTCAAAATAGAGTAAAGTACGTAATCTATAATGCAATTTTTGTTGATTTCAAACCCATTGAATGTGATGAATATCATTTGACTCTTGTTCTCCAGGCAATAATGGGTACTTTTCAGCGAAAAGTTTCAGGAAAGCAGCAATTTACAAATCAAATAATGCCTTTTTTTACCGAAAATACTGGCTCATAATATTTGAATACGCCTTTTCATGGTCAATTTACTGAATTTTACACTTTCCTTATATCTACCACCAATACAATAAGAAAACAAGCAGTCATAGACTGGTACTTACGAAATCGTCAACTTGACCTCTGACCTTGTCTAATAAAAGCTGTCTCAAGAGATGGTGGCGACACAAACCAGAAGTTTCTACGATGATTCTGTACCAAACCATCAAAAATCGAATGTTTGACCTCACTGTGACCTTGACCTTTGACCAAAATCTAATCAGCGCTAGCCATCACCCTCCTGAATCACGTGGTGTAATTTGACATTGGTAGCTTCTTCTGTTCTCAAGTTATCGTGCCTACAAACAAACACACACACAAACAAACACACACACACAAACACACAAACTGATGACGGAAGTCATCAATATACTTACGAAATCTAGTAATAAGAGCATATAGCCAATTTCGCTAAAGTAGAATGGCGGCCATTCTGGAAAATGGTCGCCGAAGCTGACCAAGGCACAATCTCGGGTGGCTCCATATCTAGAATTGTTCGGAATACATTATTCTACATGTGTACCAATTTTGGTGCTTTTATGCAAATTTGAACAATTGATCTGAAATATCAGACTACGCTGCAGGACTATTTGTAGAAGTGCCTTAGGCAGCGATTACAGCTTCACGTTTGCATGGGTATGTCTGTATCAGCTTTGCACATCTGGATTTGGGGATTTTCTCCCATTCTTCCTGCAGATTTGCTCAAGCTCTGTCAAGTTGGATGGGGAGTGTCGGTGAACAACAATCTTCAAGTCTTTCCACAGATTCTCAATGGGATTTAAGTCTTGGCTTTGGCTGGGCCACTCAAGGACTTTCACATTATTGTTCTGAAGCCATTCCATTGTTGCTTTGGTTGTATGCTTTGGGTCATTGTCCTGTCAGAACATAAATCTTTGCCGCAGTCTAAGGTCTTTTGCACTCTGAAGCAGGTTCTCCTCAAGGGTTTGCCTGTATTTGGCTCCAATCATTGTTCCCTATATCCTTATAAGTCTCCCAGCCCCTGCCACTGAAAAGCATCCCCACAGCATGATGCTCCCACCACCATACTTTACGGACGGGATGGTGTTAGATGATGAGCTGTGCTCGGTTTCTGCCAAATGTAGCGCTTTGCATTCAGGCCAAAGAGTTCAATTTTCGTCTCATCAGACCACAGAATCTTTTGCCTCATGCTGTCAGTCTTTCACGTGCCTTTTTGCAAACTCCAGGCATGCAATCATGTACCTTTTTCTCAGGAGTGGCTTCCATCTGGCCACTCTCCCATGAAGCCGAGATTTGTGAAGTGCTGCAGAGAGTGTTGTCCTTCTGGCAGGTTCTCCCATCTCAGCCAAGGAACTCTGTAGTTCTGTCAAAGTGGGCATTGGGTTCTTGGTCACCTCCCTGACCAAGGTCCTTCTTGCCCGGTTGCTCAGTTTGGTCAGACGACCAGCTCGAGGAAGAGTCTGGGTCATTCCATATTCTTTCCATTTCCTAATGATGGAGCTCCCTGTGCTCTTGGGAACTTTCAAAACTAGAAATTGTTTTATACCTTTCTCCAGATCGATTCCTCCTCACAATTCAGCTCGGAGTTCTACGGACAGTTCCTTGGACTTCATGGTGGAATTTCTGCTCTGACATGCCCTTTCAACTGTGGGACCTTAAATAGAAAGGTGTGTTTCTTTCTCAATCATGTCCAATCAATTGAATTGACCACAAGTGGACTTCAATCAAGTTGCAGAGACATCTCAAGGATGACAAAAGGAAATTGGATGCACCTGAGCTCAATTTGGAATGTCATAGCAAAGGGGTTGAATACTTGTTGATGCAGACATTTCAGGTTTTCATTTTTAATTAATTTGTGAAAATTTCTGGAAAAAAAATTCCACTTTGACATTATAGGATATTTTGTGTAGATCAATGACAAAAAACAACAACAAAATCTCAATTCAATCCATTTTAAATTCAGGCTGGAACAACAAAATGTGAAAAAGTCAAGGGGTGTAAATACTTTCTGAAGGCACTGTTATGCCCTTTTAAAACAAAGAAAATATCACATATTATACATGGGTCAATGTTCAGCTGCTCTGACTCCACCCCACTGATTTACACCAATTGGCTGGACAGATGGCCTGACTTCCCCCAATAAAAGCATGCATCACCATGGCATGAAGCAACACAGATCGGCAGGCCTCAGGCCTGGGTGTTTGTCCATGGCCCAGTGCAATTGGAATGATCCCAGGTATAACCACAATGTATTATATAGGCACATAAGCTGTACACATATTTTTGCTTCATGTGTGTCCATCAGGTTATATTTAATATGAAATAGGCAAAGTCGAGAAATGAACAAAACATGATGGGATATAAAGGTTCATCTTCTTCATTTTGGTTCTGGTCATGGCTTGAGCATGTGTTAAAGAAAACTAATTTTTATCTCTGTTTTGTTATCCCAATTGTCTTTAAAGGTTTCTCGTCTACAAAAGATATCAGTAAATTAAATTTGCTTTTCCTTTTATTTTGCCGAATATACCCTACAGAAAATTGAGGTATCAACTTCTGCTCACCACTAAAAGTTGATGGCTTCCTCCAGTTTGAGTGGTGTCCCATAAGCTGTTAAGCTTGATTGCAGGTGAATACCTTCGCAAGTTCAACAAGAAGCAATAAATGGAATATCACCAGTGAACCAATTCGGCATCGTGTCCACAAAATAATATGATGCACTTGGTTACTCGGGTGTCATAAATGGTCAGTGCTGGTGAGAATAAGCTGCTCACTAAAAGTGGTTCAAAGATAGTAGTCCCGCAGTTGAAAGGACAAAACACACTGAAGATAGAGCCGCGACACGGCACATAGTACGCAGCTGCGGGTGCAGAGAGGAAATTGCTGTGGGAGGATGGGGCTGCAAACGCGATTCAACTCCAGTGAAACTCAAGTCCGTGAGTCATTTCCATGACAGTGTACATAGTGAGCTGCCAGACAGGGAAGTGTCGTCAAACTTCCATTAAAGCTTTCCTCACCGCTCGTCCCTCGTGGGGGAGGTACAAGAGCCCGATAGTAGTGTGGGTAAAAATGATTGGTTAGAAACCAGATTTTTAAAAAACACGCCTACATTACTGCTATTGGTTGGACAAGTAAATGGAACAAAGCTCATGATGTAAAAGTATGAACAAGGTGGCACCAATGAAAAGTGCACTATAACTCGAACAAGGCGGGTTATAGGGTTTCTCTTCCTCTTTATTTCGGTTGTGGTATCGGCTCGAGCATGAGTTAAACGCAAACTATATTTTTTAATCTCCCGAACATTCATTAGGAATGGTCGGGGACATGTAATGCAAAGCAATTCTCGCTCTTGTTGAAGATATTGCTAATTACACAGCTGAACTCAAGCAGGGAATTTGGTGCCTGTTACCAGCACAAAATGTAAAACTGGATATTATTTTCTCAAGATATTCTGGGATTCTTAAAACCAAGAACATTAATGTAGATGGTCATGCTTTGAGATGCTCTCCTGCCTGTATTTTACCAAAGTAGCAATAATTTTTTCAATCAAATTTGATTGGCATTTGTGGCCAGACAAATTCAAAAATAGTTACGAATTTGGGAATTCGATTGCACACAACATTCAGGTTCCTTTAGTCAGTTATGTCAATAAGTGCTTGTTCCCTAGATAGCTCACCTTCCATTGTTTAATGGGCAGAAATCGATTAAGTGTGCTGCGATTCAAATTAATAGTGAGTGAGCGAACATAACACAAAGGCAGACGCCCCTCCCCCTCTTCTGCGACGAGGAAGAAGAGCCCTTCCCGTCCTGAATCAAGGGATGTAAACAACTCCCTCCCACCCGTGGTTGAGCGGGGGGATGGAGCACGAGGGCATGAGTCACGCCGGGAGCGGGGGAGGGGGCCGATAAGAATAAAGAAGAGATCCTCTGCTTTGTTCGGGCTGGTTGTTCAGTAGGCCTTCGGGTTCTGCTTGGCTTGGGTTAGGGAGGAGGCTTTTTTGAAGGCTTTCTGCTTTGGCTTGGCTTTTCGTAAGCTATTTGCTTCGGCTTGGCTTTTAGCAGGCCTTTGGGTTCTGCTTGGCGAGGGTTGAGACTTTTGGTTCAGTGAGCTTCAGTTCTGCTTGGCGAGGTGGAGGCTTTTTGGAGAGCTATTTGCTTCGGCTTGGCTTTTCAGCAGACCTTTGGGTTCTGCTTGGCTCGATTCGCTTTTTCGGCTCGGAGTTCTTGCTTCATGTTGAGAGAGGCTTTGTTCATCGGAAGAGAGTTGAGCTGGTTGCTCGGCTCGGAGTTCTTGGTTCGTGTTGTGAGAGGCTTTGTTCATCGGAAGAGAGTTGAGCTTGTTGCTCGGCTGGCTCTTCTTGTATGGTTCGTGGAGCTCTTTGTTCTCCGCTTGGTTCCCGGCTTGGTGCGACTCATCGGCCTCATCTTGGAGGTGGTTCTTCGAGATAGCGACGCATCGACGGGAAGGATCGGCGCCTCGTCTCACCAGCACGTGTTCGGAAGCGCGAGAGGATTCGCTGGAGCTCGGGAAGGATCGCAGCTCACAGCGATTGGATCCAGCTCGCTCTCGCTGGAGCCCGGGTCCGAACAGCTTGAAGACCACACGAGGTGGAGAGGTTCGAGATAGGTTCTGGGTTTCAGCTCATCTGTCCTCCGAGCTGGAGTCCGTGATGAAAGGCATCAGCCACCATTTCTTGGGTGTGTGTGTGGAGATATTGTACATCTCCCAAGCAAGAACAGCCATTTTTTAGCAGGATTACCTTTGCTAAATTGAATGTAGCATTTAAAAGAAAAAGCCAAAGCATTTATTGGCATTATAAAATGCTCTCAGGAAGCTACAGTTCTTGACTGTTTGTAATCAAAGCAAGTAGTCTATCTCTCTCTTTGTCGCGCAGCTGAACATCTGGCTTTCTCGTTGGCCTTTGTAACAACATTCTTTGAGCCTTTAGCCCAAAGAAGCCCGATCATAAATCAGCACTGTTTGGTGTAGTTTAACAGCTGTTTCGACTTCCACCAGGAGAACGAAGGGTGAAATGCATTAGAGAATAACCTTCCTGTCACCCTAGATTTTCTAAAGCTAACAATAACCAGAAACAGACCTTCCTGATAATGGAAGAAACATACATTGCCAGTCCAAAGGGAGAAAACAGGGCTGGGGGTTTTGTTACCTCAAATGAAAATGATCTCTGAGAATGGAATCTAAATTGAAACCTGATGTAAGTTTGGGAAATCATGAAAGCAGATGGCACTACAAGGGGGGTAGAACAAAGTGTGTATATATATATATATATATATATATATATATATATATATATATATATATATATATATATATATATCAAGCTAAATTGCTGAGCGAGCCAGAGTTAGATTGAACTGACCTATTGCATGTATGCTGTGTCTTTCTCTCCATGGCCGTGTTTGATGTGAATTAAAGGCTCTTCTCTACAATGATCAGTGTGGACATTGCTGGATCTCAATCAGCAGTGGAACCTGTTCTCAACATTTGGAATCATGGACAGGATAAGACAGACCAGGGATGAAGGAGAACTGCTGTCCTGGTGAGACAAAAGAGGAGAAAGCTGGCCGGCTTAAAGATAAGGTAAGAAGAACTGCCTCTTTTCTCGCACCAGGGCATACAGATTTTCTGCCTCTTTGTGATCTGTCCTTATGTTAAAAGAACAAGGGGAGAAGAGGCCTTTTGTACACACCTTAAAGCTGTTCCTTTTTTGGGGGGGGGGTACCCCGGGAGGTTTAGGGTCCGAAAGGACAGGGTCCGGAGGGGGGATTGAGGGAAAAACGCTGGAAGGCTGACCCGAAAATATCTCCAGAGGACAGGGTCCAAAGGGGAGATTGAAGGAAAAAAAACTCTGAGAGGGTGACCTGAGAAATCTCCAAGGGACAAGGTATTTCTGTGGGAGATTGAGGACGTGGGAGGTGTGCAAGGGAGTGTGAGGGTCCGTGGAAAGGTGTGAAAGACACCTGACCCAGCCCGAGAACACCACAGGCAAAAATACTGACCAGTCCAAGAATACTCTGGAAAGGATCAAGGAAGAGTGGAAAAATAAAGCTGTAACGGAAATTATGGACCTTTATGGACCTTGGTCATGTGATCAATTAGAATTATGGTACGAATGATCATTTCAAAGTACCCATTTGTATTCCTAAGATGAGGTTCATTAAGATATGCATATGTGAATAAGCCTGAACCAAACTTGAAGCTTGCAAGATGTGCAAGGAAGAAGCATGACAAATAAATAATGCTGAAAAAAGAAAAAAGAAAAATTAAGTGACAAATAAAGTGTTAAGATTAACAGAACAAGTTGAGAAAACACCTTGCCCCACCCATGCAACTGCAGTGCAGGGCGGGGCGGTCAAGGGAGAATACCAGGTAACCCACCTGAAGGTTTAGTTAATCCGTCGAGGTTGTGTCCAAACCTGGAAGGTACGAGGTCGCCGGCCATGACTTCTGCCTCCCCGGTGAGGAGGTGGCCCGGAAAAATGCAGGCGGCAGGGAATGTTCCGGTGCAGCCAGCTCAAAATCGGGAAAATATCCATCGAAAGAACAGGAATTGAGATTAGAATGGGACAAACTTTGGGAATGTCGAATGTAAAGCGAACTGCAGAGAAAGCCAGGCTGCTTGTGAAAAGGAAAGGGGTGAATGGTGCCCCGCTGTGGTGTGGCGGAAAGGTGTGCGCTTTGCCTGAAGGGTAAAGGGTGGGGGTCGTGTTCCCAAGCCAACGAAACTTGCCCTGACCTCTGAGATTTGAAATAAAAAGTAATTTAATATCGAGTCAAAGAGTTCTGAAAGGTGTCAATTAATTTGTATACGTTTTAATGTGTGTGAGTACGTGAGGGTCGAAGCGCATTCGCAGTTTTGTTGTGAATGCGTGGGGTCATCGTGTTTGTTACGCTTTGTTAAAGAAATTATCAGCACGGTTGGTTGCATCATTATTGTGAGGAGCTCGGTTTTACATTCAACTGTGGTAGGCATCTGTGGTTGAATGTACGAAGAAAGCGGTGTGTGGAGCCCTCGAAGGAGGGGAGAGCTCTACGGTGTGCGAGGTGGAGCACGAAGCACGAGACTGTGGAGTCAACACCTGGGTCGTGTTGTGTCGGCCGTGTCGAGCGTATTGTGTAAATTTGCGAAGCCGTTCATCCCGGCCTAACAAAGTTGCAAGTACACATGTGCAAATGGAGTGTGACGAATTTGCATACATAATATATAGATGCTATATCACCACATTCATGTACGTCGGCCCTCGGATGGACGTGTCCTGCTTGGTTGTGTTGTCTATCGACGTTTGCGGCAGTTAATGGACCTTGGAGCTCCCAAGGGGTCTTTCACAAAGACAAGACCATTGTATGCTGGACCCTGAGCAAATTCCAAATTACAGCTCCGATTGTTTCCTGCAAAGGGGCAACTAACTGTAAACCACCGAGTGTAATCTTTGTGCTGAAAATGAAAATTCTTTTTGGGTGAGATATCAGCGAGTACACCGCCAGTCGAGGTGTCGAGTTATCTCAGGCAAGCTCTCCCAGGGTGGGATATAGACCTGTGATTTGAGCTTGAGGTCAATGCGATGGTGTCTCGAATTGCTGTGTTGTGGTCGTGGCCATGACTGTGCCACGGATGCAGTGCCCCTCTACCAGTACATACATTGGAATGAGTGCCCATCTCGCCGACCTGGGTTGAATGAGGAAATGTGAATCGTGCAAGTGAGGTGCAGAGTGTGTTTTGGGATGGGGTGATTTAGAATCGCGGCTGCCGAGGTTTGGATTGGGCTGGAGGTGAAGTTTGCACAGTGATGCTGTTTGATGTGATGGTCAACGAAATAACGAATACAACACTGTATGTTACATTAACTGTTGTAAAAGGATACAGAACAAAGGAGTTTGGGCCAATGATCACGTAAAGTAAATGGCTTGCCAAGACAATATTCACGTCAGTTACGGGCCAGAAATTATAATCGCTGCAAGAGGAGATTGTAAGCAGCGGCTAACAACTCAAATGGCTGGCTTGAACAGAACAAAGGCGACATTAACGAGGGTTTTCATGGAGACGCGTCTAAATTTAGGGGAGCCTAAGTGTAATGTTTTTAAGATCTACAGTAGTGTACAGTAAGGTCTTCGGCCTTCACATTTACTCACCACTCATCCAGAGCAACTTCCAGTCCTGCAAGCTCTATTCATGGTTTGTGGCATTGGAGCGGTTGGCTGTACTGAACCCCGAAGGAGAACTACACCGAGAGGAAGGAGGGGAGCTTGTCAACCAGCAGGGAGCCAAGAGGGGCCTATTGTGGACAGAGGTCGAGTAAATGGTCTGCGGAATTCAAGGTAGACTGTGACCTTGCTCTGCGGGGGTAATTACTGACTGTGAACACATCTTAGACCGGTTTGTATCAGTGAAGCAAGGAGTCATAATTTGCTAATTGAAAGATTAACGAACTGGGTTGTATTTTTGTATTGATGTTGTGGTAGAGTGATTTAAAAGATGGGTGTCAGTTGTTTGGACAAAAGCGCAATTTCAAATTGCCAGAGGTATTATTGGTACACTATGTGGATGATTGCAGGGGAAACATCTTAACCCTTTTGGGGTACTGGCTGCCAAAGGCGATGAGGTGCCAAAGGCCAAATTACAACTGTGCAGGACCCAAGTAACGTATGGGGAACATGTGTTGAGTGGAACCTTGAGAATACTGTGAGGTAGTGGCTTGTGGACTATACTAAACGTTTAGAGGTGTTATAATAAAGAGGAAAATATTTGATTATATTTTGTTTTTTTTTGAAATGGCTATAGGTACCAGTGTAGACTATAGGTACCTGATCTATGTCATAATGAAGACCTGTCCAGGATTGTGTCCAATAGTCAGGGAGACTGCTTGAGCAGCACCAAATGCTTTGCAGAAGTGTGGTCCGAATGAATGAATGGATGATATCTGATTATGCAGTGTTGGTTGACTCACTGTTAGAGTAAAATGTGGTAATTGAAAGATGTCCAATACTGGACAAAACTGTCAGGGTATGTAGTGTACACTGAAAATAACATCTTGGAAAGTGATACTGTGCTCATTGCAGTATGCAATCTTGCCGAGGGTAAAAGCATATTTCTGATATGTGTACACTGTACAAGGTGACACAATGTAGGGGAACTTTGGAAATAAGAAGGTATTTAATATTGCAAAGTGAGCTAGTCGAGAATGGTAATTAAATAGTAAAATATTGAGCACATATGAAGCAAAAGTTACAACAACGACATCCTCCCTGCCTTCCTTCTACCATCGGCCTTTCTGATGCGCAAATGTGCCGAGTGCCTGTGGAGGAAGTTCCATTGGCAACCGACGCAACCCTCCTACCTGGTGCTTGCAGCGGCATCTCGTTGCAGGTTCGAGTACCACCGAGCCGAATCATCAAGGGCCACATGAGGCGGGAAGGTCCAAGGAAGCGTCTCACCTCCAGCTCACCTTCCCTCTGAGTGGGGGGTATCAATAAAGACCCGATGGGGTCCATTTTTTTTGGGGGGGGGTGTCTGGTGCAGGCCAGTCCTTTAAGCACACCTGTATGGGTGCTTGTGTATAAATTTCCATTTCTTTTATATTCTAATGACTCTGCCCTTATGTGCTCCTCATGGACTTCATGGTAGTGCCGAGGGAGCCACTGGGTTGTCTGGACCGCCTGGAGAAGCGGGAGGCGGTGGAACTGTTGGTGGTTCAGGTCCTATTGGACCTCCAGGTCCGAGTGGTCATGATGGCATGATTGGCCCTCGTGGTGATGGAGGCAGGCCAGGAGCACCTGGAGAACATGGTCGAGAGGGTTCTCCTGGCAGGGATGGAGCCACTGGTCGAAAAGGCGCAACTGGTCCTAGGGGTGAGTGGGGAGAGTCAGGAGCAATTGGCCATGCCGGAACAGCCGGTAATGCCGGAGCACCTGGTAAACATGGAGCAGCCGGCCCTGATGGCAATGCTGGAGACAGGGGTCCGCAAGGGGAGTCTGGGACAACAGAATGCCAAGGTGCGATTGGGATAATTGGACCATCAGGATCGTCTGGGTCAGTGGGTGAGCAAGCCTTGTTCAGGTGAGCAAGTGGTGGGTGCAGCTGAGCACATGCATCTGTGGTGAAGGTAGTGGTGTGAACCCATGGGTCGGTTCGAGCAGGCAGGATTCACAACATCTTTGTTTACGTTGAGATCTGAATTTGTTGTCTTCTGACGTCAGCATCGGTTGGTATTTTAAAAACGCGTTTTTCATATCATAGCGGCCACCGTACCTGTGAAGGCTCTCCATGCACTGTACTTCCTGCTCCGAAATTCTTGAGATTTAATCGGACAATTTTATTTATTGTCACAATGGTAGATCGTGGGGCTGTTTACATGTTTATTGTATTTGAGCTCGGACCAGTAGTTTACTTTGCACTGTACAATCTACTACGATGAAACGGGACAGGATTTTGAATACTCAGCCAAAGTGCATGGAGACTACACCACAAACGCTCTCTGATGACGACCAACTTATGAATCGGAAAGAAGGGTGCGTTCTGTGGAACCGACTCTACTACTCCCTCTAGCGGTCGTGCTCACCACTGATACCCAGCCCCCCACAACAATATGGTCTTAAGAAAGGGTAAAGTGGTTGCCCAAAAAGTTTTCTCGTTTTGGCTCATAAAAATGAGCTGCACGAGCAAAAGGGGGATGATGTAGAAGAAGGTGCTGAGAACATGGTACACTCAAGGACTTGCAGAGGTGGGAGAAAATCGAAAATTTGTGAAATCGAATGTTTTAGTGGAAGCTATGTGTATTATCAAATGTTTGTGGTGTGTGCTGCCTTTTGGCTATTGGTTGCATCACTGGTTGGGGCGTGACTGTGCTGCTGATGCGGTGCCCCTATTACCAGTGTACTGATGTTCATTTTTTTTTGCCAGTCTTGAAGGAATGACAGGCTGATTCAGCCCTCTGGGGTTCGTTTGGTGGTAAATTAAACTTGAGCTCAGGGCTCTAGGATCCCAGGTCACCACTGTAAGTGCAAGGCCAAACAGTACATATAGGTATTGGTAAAATGTCTGGAGAATATATGAACATATATAAATGAATATTAATTCTTGTGATGCTAATAAATATTGTGAAAGAGTTTGACAACAGGGTGTTCGAATGGAGGAACGTCCTGAAGACGCATTGGACTGGACCCTTTTAGGTATTATTGATTACCCAAGGAGCTGTCAAGAAAAGGTAAGCCAATCATGGATTTACGCATCTCACTGCAAAAGAGGATACGCAAAGTCGTAGGAAGAAAGAAAGGAAATCTGCAAGTTGAAATGTTACTGGAGGTTTATAACAGATGTGGCAGTGCTTTTGATTAGCATGTGTATAATCGTGATAATATGGACAATAACAGATAGTGAGGGCATTTTAGGAATGTTATAGAGAGCAGAATGTTTGGTTGGTCAATGGTAGGGGAAACAAGGAATGGGTTGTGACAGGGTACGCAGGGAAGAAAAAGGTAAACATTGGGATCAATTGCATGAGAAAGGAGTATATGGGAAAACACTTATAGGGCTCTTATATACAATTATGCATCTCGTGTGCCACGGGATGAAGGGGACAAAGGCATTGTATGCCTGGAACAAGGCATATTGTTACATGAAGTGATAACTGGGACAAGGATAGATATAAGGATACGAATAAATAATCTTGCGGAATCCCAGACATTAATAATGGTATATTTATGTGACCTAGCGGAACACGTAAGGAAGGTAGCTGCAGAGTACCATGACTATTTTAAGGAAGAAGGGTTCAGATCATGGGTAATGGAAGTGTTTGGTAAATGGGGAACATGGATATTCCACATATTGATCGTTGGCCTTATGATATTCAGTGTTATTGTCATCATGGTGTACATAAAAGTAATGATCGGTGTGTGTGTGTGTGTGTGTGTGTGTGTGTGTGTGTGTGTGTGTGTGTGTGTGTGTGTGTGTGTGTGTGTGTGTGTGTGTGTGTGTGTGTGTATATATGAGAAAATTTACCAGTGACGACAATGGTGGTGCATGAAGTTTCTCTGGACCAACCATCTCTGAAGACCCAGAAAACCCAGAAAATGAAGAGCCTAGTTTAAAATTTAGTCGAGACACCGTGATGGTGGTATTTTTTTTGGGAAATATGAAAGTAAAGACACAAGTGCTTTTGGGATTGACAAAAACTTAAAAAAAAAAAAAAAGAATTACTTGTCGTTCATAAAGAACACTCTGCTCAAACTTACATTGGATGAGTGTCTCGAATTGCTTGCACCAATGGTGGGGATGGAAAGAAATATTATCTAAACATTGCCTTGTTGGCAAATATTGGGATTTTGTACTTCCTTATTTTTTACTCTGCTTGCAGTTAGAAAGAATTATATTCTTGTTTGTTGTTCATAAAGAACACAATAGTTAGCCAAATATATTCTTACTTGTCGTTCATAACAAACACTAGTTAGTTAAAATATATATTTTTTTGTTTGTTTGTTTGTTTTGTGCATAAAATAACTTTGTGAGAGTCATTTTGGAAAGTAACTTTGCTTCCTCATAACCTATGCCAAAGTCATAATTGTTGAAATGTATCCAGTATTCTACATTGGGATTGGGTGTTGGTGGACCGGTTGGGGGGTAGAGAGGGGTCTCTTCATAGGCTAGGAGGTGCAGGAGGACCCTCTGCACCATCATGGGCCACTTGGAGTTGATCATAAGAGTGGACCACCTGTGAAGAAAACTGCTGCCTGCTGTCCTGCCAATCCATGGATGCTCCATCTCTCTCAAATTTATTGTGTAAGTGTTTGTTTCTTTTACACAAATGTTTCAAAATAACAAGAGGAGTGATTGTGGAGATATTGTACATCTCCCAAGCAAGAACAGCCATTTTTTTAGCAGGATTACCTTTGCTAAATTGAATGTAGCATTTATAAGAAAAGCCAAAGCATTTATTGGCATTATAAAATGCTCTCAGCAAGCTACAGTTCTTGAGTGTTAGTAATCAAAGCAAATAGTCTATCTCTCTCTCTTTGTCACGCAGCTGAATATCTGGCTTTCTCGTTGGCCCTTGTAACAACATTCTTTGAGCCTTGAGCCCAGAGAAGCCCGATCATAAATCAGCACTGTTTGGTATAGTTTAACACCTGTTTCTACTTCCACCAGGAGAAAGAAGGGTAAAATGCATTTGAGAATAACATTCCTGTCACCCTAGATTTTCTAAAGCTAACAATAACCAGAAACAGACCTTCCTGATAATGGAAGAAACATACATTGCCGGTCCAAAGGGAGAAAACAGGGCTGGGGGTTTTGTTACCTCAAAATAAAATGATCTCTGAGAATGGAATCTAAATAGAAACCTAATGTAAGTTTGGGAAATCATGAAAGCAGATCGCACTACAAGGGGGGTAGAACAAATGTCTATATATATATATATATATATATATATATATATATATATATATATATATATATATATATATATATATCAAGCTAAACTGCTGAGTGAGCCAGAGTTAGACTGAACTGACCTATTGCATGTATGCTGTGTCTTTCTCTCCATGGTCGTGTTTGATGTGAATTAGAGGCTCTTCTCTACCATGATCAGTGTGGACATTGCTAGATCTCAATCAGCGGTGGAATCTGATCTCAACGTGTGTGTGTGTGTGTGTGTGTGTGTGTGTGTGTGTGTGTGTGTGTGTGTGTGTGTGTGTGTGTGTGTGTGTGTGTGTGTGTGTGTGTGTGTGTGTGTGTGTGTGTGTGTGTGTGTGTGTGTGTGCGTACGTGTGTCTGTGGGCCCGTTTAATGAGTAGGAAACTGTTAAGTGCCTGTGTTGTATTTGCTTCACATTGGAATAGAACTCGGCTGTAGGATTTTTTGCTCGTGTCTTTTTCCCCATCCCCCCATTCATTGCATTGCCTGTGTTCAAATAAATGTTCCCCATTGTTAAATGTCACCCATTCATTGCGTCCCTTCCTCTCATTGACTGCCATGGAGCATTCAGAACGTTAGCTGGTTTTTAACACCGATAACATAATCGGGTCCGACAGGACTTGGCGATATATAACCGCTCGGCAATCGCATACGAAACGAGCTGCGTAAAGCGGCTCGTTTTGGTGCAGGTCCCGTTGAGGTGTAGATCCCCGGCATTTCTGTTTGCGCGAATAATTAGGTATATCGATAATTCGGCGATTGACCCTGTAGCACGTGGACAGAAGAGTTGGCTGATCTATAGTGTTATAAAAACACCTGTAGCTGGGTTTTGGCATTGATCCGGAAGCTACGACTGGATTGCTCCTTCGGTGGGCGCGCGCGGCTGCAATTGGGCTGAGGAGGTCGTCCGCACGCCGAGCGGGTGGAAATCTACAACAATACTTTGAATTGATGTTCTTCCAATTATTGAGCTAAAATGACTGTTTTCCCAATGTTTTTTATTAACATTTTGAGCTCACCTGGACTTTAGTCAGGTGAGCTTATGTGATCAAGCAGTGTGCATAGGTGACTGAGTGAGTGAGTCATTTCGTAAACACTTGAGTCATTATCGCTTGATCAAAACACAATTTTGATGAAACTTGGACACAAGCTTCATATCTGATGCTTAACGAAGGTGATTTGACCACATCAAAATCTGTGCTCATTAAGCCATTAAGTGAATCTTTAGTCCCTCCCCCCCCCCCCCACCACCAAAAAAAGAAGTATTTCCTCTCTTCTCCGAAACGACACACAATTTCGATGAAAGTTGACCATCACCTTCATCACCAGTGATGTAATAAAGTTTGGTCACAGCATTAAAAAGAATTTGGGTCTCAGGGGGTTTGAGTGACTGTTACTCCTGATCCAGGTGAGCTTCAAAATGTGCACTCCTGCTTTTTTATTCCACAAGTGTGGTTCAAATTTGACAGACTTATTTGTAGAAAGTCGAGCAATGTGTATATGTAGATGAATAATTTGTGGGGGAATTTTCTGATTGTTTAGGTAATGGGAAACTGGGTAATTGGGTAATTGTCTCGGTTGTGGGAATTAAATTATGGGCAACTATTAACCAAAATTATGCGTTTCCTGCCTTAATGTTTAATGTTTGTGTTGAAAAAAGATGGTGGCAAGCGAGATGACTACTACTACTACGACTAATCCACATTCCCAGCTAAGGGGCGTAGTGACTCCCCACCTCCCTTGGGGGTTGACTCTTTTGCACTTCATTCCCTTGGAACAGGCAAGGTTAGGGCAGGAATTTTTGGAATTATTTGGCCATGGTGTTGGCGGTTGTTCATCTCATCTTCGCGATGTACAAGTGAGATCACAAAGAGGGGTTTGAAAGGAGGAATAATTATATAATTTATTGTGAGTGAAAAGGTTGTAGGTTGACATTTACATATAATTTGCTGCATAGTGTGCTGATTGCTTTTTGTCAAGGACATCCATATGAAATAAAAACAACACCTTGGGCAGGGAAGGATTTTTGGATAAACAAGGTCATAAAGAATGATGTCGAGTATAGGTGAGGCAAAGAAGAACCCCACCCCAACCTCATCGGTCCTGGTAACATGCTCATTTATCCTGAAAGTCTGCACAAGATTGCTTTCTGGTTGACTATAGCAGTCAATTTAAAATGTTCAGTATATTGAATGATGAGACTAAGAAGGGTATATATACTGTATGCAGGGAGAGTAACATCTTATCCCACCTTTCCTGACACAGGTATCTTTCCATACCTGACTTTCCTGTCATGTGTCACAAAGCTGATGGCCCCATGAACAAGCATGATTATATTCCACTTTTATTGCATGTTGTGAGGCATAACGTCAATCAGCAGGATTCCATTCGTATCTGAGAAAACCAAGGTCATGATCTTGCTGCCTGAGGGTTGGGAGGATATATTTTTTGAGGCGGTGGTGATTCGTTTGTATAGATTACAAATTGGCTTCAGGACTCGGTAATGAACCCATGTTTCTTCACTCGTTATCAAACAAGTGATAAAATTTGCTGGATCTGGTTGAACAGTTTGAAAAGCTCGTGGCCATAATGCCAACCAATGATGTTGATGACTTCAACGTCCACCAACTTCTGAGACTTGTGGTTACCCATCTTGCTGATATCTTGGACATGCACAAGTGTTCTGGAATGGTGGTAAAAATGCTGCATTTAATAATACTAATTTTAGGTCCTCTCCCTCCCTCTCTCCCTGGTTCCTTGGAATATTTTGGGATATTGAAGTCTTGAGGGTCTTCAATGGTTGAAGGGGTCTCATTCATCTAAAGCATTGAAAGGTACATTCCAATCGTATGTTATTAGTAATTAATAGATGTACGTGTGTGAAGTCAGGGTGCAACCAATGTTCAAACAGTATGTGATTCATAGGCACATTGTCACACGGCTTCACGGACCAAGCTTTTCGTTTTTGGTCAATATCGATTGTTGCAATCTTCTTGTGGTACTCCTCTATGATTAATGCCACAGCCTGGCCTTGGGTCATCTTCAAGGGACTTGTATCCATCCATTCTGTACAGAGTATTGGTGCTGCTGAAGCAGTCTCCTGGGCTATCAGACACAATCCTGGAAAGGTCTCCAACTCTGACACAGGATACGCAAATGGCTCATTCATCCCAGCAAGCTGGTACTCATTTTGCCATCCTCGGAAGGATGACAAGCTGAGTAAACTCCACCTGATATTTATTCAACGACCGAGCAGGATTTGAACTTCGGACCCTAGGATCCCAAGCCTGCCACCTTAACCATTAAGCCAACACCAGGCACAAGGGACTTGTTTCTACGCTTTAAATCAGCTACCAAATTGGTTGCTAGAGAATATGAAAGTACACCTTCACCATACATCACTATCATGCATATGTGGATGTTTTTTGAGTGGGACCTTCTTTGCATGATAATTTGATGACACATCCATGCTCAATATTTGTAAGATCCATAACCGTTTGATGTAGCCACTTCAGGATTACTCTTTGAAACAACAATGTCAGATAACAAAAACTAATGGCATGTAACAAGCAAACATGCAAGTTTATAATAAGCATGAAACAGTGATTTGCGGGTGCAAATGAATACCGCATGCCTCGAATTATTTCAGCTTCCCTTAGAGTGGGTTGTCATATCATAAACAGTACAAAAATATTTATCCAAAAACGAATGCTTGTGAAGCATACCCACTAGGCGATGTTATTGCTTTTTGCAGATGAATTTGTAATTTTGCTGAAACTGACCGATTCACTGAGTTTGGGCCAGAAAACCGATAAGATGAAGACTGCTGTCACAGGGGGTGCCAGATAGCTGGCGATTGACTGCATGTAGTCAAACAACTGACCGCTGTTTGCCTCCTGTATCATGGGGATCCATGCAATGCTCACAGTCACCAGAATGAGCACAAACAACCTAATGGGATAGAGAAATGTTGTGAGACCATATTGAAGTGCATGATAGCCAAAATCACGAAGGTAAGTATGCAAAAAACATCCTTGAGAAGCATACGCCGCATGCATGCTTCTCTACCTATCATAATAGGTGAGAGGAAGTGAGTTTGACAAGTAAAGATGGTACAATGACTCAATAGATATATTTATTTATATACAGGTTGGACCACTGAATTAAGAGACCAAAATGTATTGAGGGATTTTAGCAGCAAAAGGTAAATGTATGCAAGACAGCCAAGTTAACGGTCCTCTCCAACAATGTAGTACTGTACTGAATATTGCAGTAACTGGGTCAGCACCATGGTTTCTGAGTATAGTCAGTTCCATATCGTCAGTTAATATTGTTTTTCCCCACGACCTGCCAACAAGTAGTAGTTCTCGAGCAGAAGCATATGGACGGATTTGCCGCCACAAGTCCAAAGAAAAGATTGTGCTGCTGCTGTTGAAGACTGAAGTGAGTGAGGACATGAGCGCTGCTATCATAACAGCCACCATCAGTCCACGTATACCTGCAGAGAGTGGCATGAGGGTGAGGGTGTCAGGTAATGACATATTAGTGTTCAGTACCTGGGTAGTTGTTTTCAATAATTGTCAAGAGAACCTTTACTGATAACAGGGTGTTCCAAAAAGACCCAGACAACTTTGGTTGTTCATATATTTAGAACCACAAATTATACGAAATCCTTTGTTTTATATAATACATAAACTCATAAAGGTTTGTGCACACCATCAATACACTTCAAAGTGAGCTCCGTTTATCATATGCAGGACATCAAGGCGGTACAAGAGTGCTTGCCATGTTTGGCTGAGCATGTTTGTGTTCACCATTGCGCATGAAGCTGTGATCCGAGAACGAAGATACTGCAGGTTTGCCACCTTGGTGTTGCAGACAACATCTTTGACAAACCCCCACAGTAAAAAAATCAACGGGGGTTATGTCTGGTGATCGTCGGAGCCAGGCTGTTGGTTCATGCCAATCCAGCAATCTAGGTTGTTGGTCCATCTCGGGCAATCCAGCAAATTTTTCATTCAGGACGGCTCGGACGACTAAGGCCCAATGAGGGGCCTTATAATGACGGGGAGCAACATCCTGTTGAAAAATAATATCGGGTTGCAGATCTTCAATCTGTGGGAAGGCGAATCCTCTCCTCGATTCCATCCATCAATTGGGACCATACTCTGAAACAGAGCGTCAGTGCTGCCGAAGTGGCTCTCAAGATTTATTTCATCTCCACAAAGTGTGTTGGTATGGAAGGCATTATTCTCTCCGACTTTACCCCTGGAGACTCATGTGTACATCAACATTTTTAGGTGCACATAAACAACCTGTCTGGATCCTCAGAAATTCCTCTACATCACTCTGAACTTGTGCTTCACCTTTTGACAGGCAATTGGAAAATATAGAAATCCTTTTCTTATTGCTTAAGCTTGGTAACTCCAACAATTTTACTCTGTGCATTCAAAAATATTGCAATGGAAATCTTCCAGTTTTCTTCTGCATTCAGTCTCAAGCAAAGGAACGGTCTTCGAAGCTCATCGGCCTTTATACCATGACCCACAATCATATTTTTGGCTCACCAAATCTCCAACCTGGCCTCCAGAGGCAGTCACAACATTAGAAACCTCCAAAGAGCCAATTCTTTTCTTAGCTATTCTCAACTCAAAACAATGTAAAAACATTTTGCAGTGTCAGAATATAACTATGCCATACTAAGTCTGTGCTGCCGTCATACCCCACCTCCTCAAAACAGTGCAGTCTAAGGACCTCAAACTCATTGGTATCACTTGGCAGGAAGTTGATACACAGGATATCTATCTATATATATATATATATATATATATATATATATATATATATATATATATATATATATATATATATATATATATATACATATATATACATAAATATATGTATATATAGACATAAATATATGTATATATAGACATAAATATATAGATAAATATATGTATATATAGATAAATATATACATATATATATATATATATATATATATATATATATATATATACATATATATATGGAGCTGTTGAACAGCTCCCAAGATGAGAGCAGCCATTTTTAGTAGGATTACCTTTTATTTAAATTGAATGTAGCATTTAATTGAGGAAGCCAAAGCATTTAAAATGCTCTCAGTAAGCTACAGTTTTTGACTGTTGGTAATCAAAGCAAGTAGGCTATCTGTCTCTCTCTCTTTGTCGTGCAGCTGAACATCTGGCTTTCTTGTTGGCCCTTGTAACAACATTCTTTGAGCCTTGAGCTCGGAGAAGCCCGATCATAAATCAGCACTGTTTTGGTATAGTTCAAAATGGAACATCTTGCAGTAGAATGAGAAGAATATGTATATATATATATATATATATATATATATATATATATATATATATATGTATGTATGTATATATATGTATGTATGTATATATATATATGTATATATATATATATATATATATATATATATATATATATATATTGTGATAAAGATCTAAGATCTGCCTGACCAATAACAGATCTTCTTGCTTGTGAAAAGATCAATGCCTTGTCAGGCCAGGAGAGAATATTTGCTGGGGTGTTGTTACTTTCAAAGAATACGATATCTTAGAAAGGAAATATAAACCTGATGGAAGTTGGGGAAATCATGAAAACAGTTGAGCAGGAAAAAGTATATATAAAGTAAACCAAACTGCTTGCGGGGGAGAGAGTTTGACTGAGCTGGGATACTGTAGGTAGTCTCTGTCTCACTTTGTCATGTACTCTTTTGATGTGAATTAAAAGGCTCTTCTCTACCATGATCAGTGTGGACATTGCTCGATTTCAATCAGCGGTGGAACATGATCTCGACATTTGGCGTAGTGCGGCAGGATAAGACAGACCAGGGGGGAGGGGGAACTGCTGCCTTGGTGAGACAAATGAGGACAGAAGCCGGCCAGCTTAAAGATAAGGTAAGAACTGCCTCTTTTCTCGCACCGGGGCATGCAACTTTGCTGCCTCTTTGTGATCTGTACTTATCTTGAAAGAACGGAAAAAGAGGGAGCTTTTATGCACATCAAAAGAGGGGTACCCCAGGTGTTTAAGTGTCCGAAGGAGGGGTTGAAGGTGACGCTCGCAGGCTAATCTAAGAAATCCCTGGAGGACAGTGTCTAAAGGGGAGATTGCAAGGTACAAACCCTGGGAGGGTAACCTGAGAAATCTCCAAGAGACAAGGTATTTCTATGGGAGATTGAGGACGTGGAAGGTGTGCAAGGGAGTGTGAGGGTTCGTGGAAAGGTGTGAATGACACCCAACCCAACGCGAGACCACCCCAGGCAAAACACTGACCAGTCCAAGAATACTCTAGAAATGATCAAGGGAAAGTGGGAAAATAAAGCTGTAACGGAAATTATGGACCGAGGTCATGTGATCAATTAGAATCATGGTATGAATGAATATAAAAGTACCCATATGCATTCCTAGAATAAGATTCGTTAAGATATGCAGATGTGAATAAGCCCGAACCAAACTTGAGGCTTGTAATATGTGTAAGGAAGAAGCATGACAAATAAATAATGTTGGAAAAATAAAAAAGAAAAGTTAAGTGTTAAGATTAAAAGAATAAGTTGAGAAAACACCTTGCCCCACCCATGCAACTGCAGTGCACAGAGCGGGGCAATCAAGAGAGAATACCAGGTAACCCATCTGAGGGTATCCTTAATCCGTTGAGGTTGTGTCCAAACCTGGAAGGTACGAGTTCGCTGGCCACGACTTTTGCCTTCCCGGTGAGGAGGTGGCCGAAAAACGCAGGCGGAAGGGAAGGTTACAGTGCAGCAAACTCAAAATCGGTAAAATATCCATTAAAAGAACAGGAATTGAGATTAGTTCTGATGTGATAATATTTGGAAATTTAAAGCGAGGTGCTGAAAGAACAGCGGACGAAGCCAGGCTGCTCGTGAAAACGATGTGTGGAAATGGAAGGTGGGTGGGAATGATAACCCACAGAGGGAAGGATGCCCCATTGTGAAGTGGAGGAATGTGTGCGCCTTGCCCGAAGGGTAAGGGTGGGAGTCGTGTTCCTCTTTGAGAGTTTTTTATTTTTTTAACGACTCAAAAACGAGTCAACGGGAGAATTTGTGGCAGATGTGCCGAATAGAGCCTTGATTGTGATATCCAAGTCCAGGAGTCCAGACAACACGAATTAAATTGAGAATTATTTAATCGCGGTTGTAAATAAATAAAAGGTAATTTTATATAGAGTCAAATAGTTCTGAAATGTGTCTAAATTAATTTGTATACGTTTTGATGTGTGGGTCGAACGTATGTACGCAGTTTGTTGTGGATGTGGAGATGGGGAGAGACGCGGGACCAAGGTGTGAAGGAAGGAGGGGTAGGATAAAAGGTGGGGGCTAGCTGTGTAGAAGTGCACATGCTGTGCCCAGAGGCGTGCTGTGTCTTCACTCGTCGGTGAATGAAACAATGACATCCAAGAACCAGGACAAAGACATTAGGCAAGCTGCAGAAATGTTTTTGGGGGAAATGACTAGTGGTCTTTGAACACGCGTCCATTGCGGGCCTTGTCACGGAGCATTAATCCTCTGCCTGGCGCGATCAAGTTTTTTTGTATGAAAATGGACAGAGGAGCATGTTTGTTGTCCTTATATGAGCCTCTATCTGTCAGGATAAATTATTTGGATTAAAATTGACCATAAAAGCGGTTATCGTGCTGAATGTGTTGGTGCCCTGATGTGAAGTGCGGGCTGTGCGCGATCTTTGCTTGGGAGAGTCGGGCTGCGTGAAGTTTGCCTGAACACGGGGAGAGGCTTTGGAAAAGAAATATTTTTTTAACCGAGTGAGGCACGGAAAATTATCAACACGGTTGGTTGCATCATTATTGTGAGGAGCTCGGTTTCACAATCAATCGTCGTAGGGGTGTGGGAGATGGAGCACGAACCACGAGTGTGGTCAACATCTGGGCCGCATTGAAATCGGCCGTGCCGAGGGTGCTGTGTAAATTTTCGAAGTTCATCCTGGCCTTGTAAGTTTGCAAGTACACATGTGCAAATGGACAAGACCATTGTGTGCTGGACCCTGAGTAAATTCCACAATGTGCCAACCCCCTACAGCCCCCTGCACCTCCGAAGAGTCTGGAGGTGTGGCTGCCATTTGAGCTGTGCATCCTCGGTTCAAATCTCAACGCGGCTCTAAACTGCCATCCTGGTGTTTCACATGCACTGCAAAGTTTGTTAACATCGGTTCGTGGACATTAAAGATCCCACGATGCTTTTTGCGAAGAGTTGGCAAGTTATTGCAGGCACCCTGAACATTAAGCTACAAAACTGCTGCTCGAACGTGCAGGGGCACAGCTGCTGTCAGGATTGGCATGGGTCGGGACTCGAGTCGTCAGTTGTGTGCAGTACGTGGCGACAGATTAGTATCAATTGTCACAAGGACGTGTCAGTGCAAATGATGCAGTGCAAATGATGCAGTGTCCCTCCACCGATACACACATTGGAATAAATAATCTCACCGACCTGGGTGGAATGACAGGCTGAGTCAACCTCAGGAACCAGGGATACTGAGAGTCAGGAGTCGCCAAGAGCCACAAACAATAGACAGTGTGCTCTGACGGTTTGAAAGAGTAAATGCGAATCGTGCAAGTGAGGTGCGGAGTGTGTGTTGGGATTTACTTTAGGCTCATGTAAAAGATAATTGAGAATTTGGCAGATTTTAAAAACAATTACCATGACATGTTTGAATGAAGAATGAGTTAAAATCGCAACTGTGGCTGTGGACATAATTACATACACAACTCAGCCGGGAACAGAGGAAAATACTTTATTTCATTTTATTTTGGGCAGCACCAAATGCTTTGCAGAAGTGTGGTCCAAATGGATGAATGGATGATATCTGATTATGCAGTGTTGGTTGACTCACTGTTAGAGTAAAATGTGGTCATCGAAAGATGTCCGATACTGGACATAACTGTCAGGGTATGTAGTGTACCCTGAGAATAACATCTTGGAAAGTGATTCTATGCTAATTGCGGTATGCAATCTAGCCGAGGGTGAAAGCATATTCCTGATATGTGTATACTGTACAGATGACACAATGTAGGGGAACTGTGGAAATAAGAGGATATTTAATGTCGCAAAGTGTGCTAGTCAAGAATAGTTAAATCGATAGTCATATATATTGAGCACATATGAAGAAAAAAACTACAACAACGACATCCTCCCTGGCTACCTTCCACCATCGGCCTTTCCGATGAGCATACGTGCCGAGCGCCTGTGGGGGAGTTCCATTGGCAATCAACGCTACCTAACTACCTGGTGCTTGCAGCGGTATAGAGTTGCAGGTTCAAGTACCATCGAGCCGGATTGTCAAGAATTGCACGAGGCAGGATGGTTCGAGGAAGCTTCTCACCTCCAGCTCACCTTCCCTCCGAGGGGGGAGTATCAATAACGACCCAACGGGGTCCCTTTTTGGGGGGGGGTGTGTCTGGTGGGGGCCAGTCCTGAAGCAGCACCTGTATGGGTGCTTGTGTATAAATTTCCATTTATTTTATGACTCTGCCCTTATGTGCTCCTTATGGGCTTCATGATGGTGCCCAGGGAGCCACTGGGTTGTCTGGACCGCCTGGAGAAGCGGGAGGCAGTGGAACTGTTGGTGGTTCAGGTCCTATCGGACCTCCGGGCCCGAGTGGTCATGATGGCATGATTGGCCCTCAGGGCAATGCGGGAGACAGGTGTCTGCAAGGGGAGTCTGCAACACCAGGACGCCAAGGGGCGATTGGGATAATTGCACCATCACGATCGTCTGGGTCAGTGGGTGAGCAAATGGTGGGTGCAGGTGAGCACATGCATCTGTGGTGAAGGTAGTGGTGTGAACCCATGGGTCGGTTCGGGCAGGCAGAATTCACAACATCTTTGTTTACATTGAGATCTGAATTTGTTGTCTTCTGACGTCAGCATCGGTTGGTATTTTAAAAACGCGTTTTTCATATCATAGCAGCCACCGTACCTGGAAAGGCTCTCTGTGCATTGTATTGTCATAATGGTAGACCGTGGGGCTATGTACGCTCTCTGATGACGACCAACTTATGAATGGGAAAGAAGGGTGCGGTCGGTGGAACTGACTCTACTGCTCCCTCTAGCGGTCGTGCTTGCTGCTGATACCCAGCCCCCACAACAAAGTGGTGACCCAAAAGGTTTGCTCGTTTTAGCTCATAAAAATGAGCTGCACGAACAAAAGGGGGATGATGTAGAAGGAGGTGCTGAGAATATGGTACATTCAAGAACTTGCAGAGGTGGGAGAAAATCGAAAATTTGTAAAATCGAAAGTTTTGGAAGCAGCTATGTATTATCAAATGTTTGTGGTGTGTGCTGCCTTTGGGCTGTTGGTTGCATCACTGGTTGGAGCATGACTGTGCTGCTGATGCGGTGCCCCTATTACCAGTGTACTGATGTTCATTTTTCTTGCCAGTCTTAAAGGAGTGACAGGCTGAGTTAGCCCTCTGGGGTTCGTTTAGTGGTAAATGAAAGTTGAGCTCAGGGCTCTAGGATCCCAGGTCACCAATTTAAGGGCAAGGCCAAACAGTACATATAATTATTGGTAAAATATCTGTAAAATATATGGACATGTATAAATGAATATTAATTCTTGTGACGCTAATAAATATTGTGAAAGAGTTTGACAACAGGGTGTTCGAATGAAGGAACATCCTAAAGATGCAGTGGACTGGACTTTTGCAGGTATTATTGGTTACCCAAGGAGCTGTCAAGAAAAGGTAAGCCAATCATGGATTCACGCATCTCATTGCAAAAGATTACAGGAAATCGAAAAGAGAAAGAAATGTTACTGGAGGTTTATGACAGATGTGGCAGTGTTTGATTAGCGTGTGTATAATCGTGATAATATGGACAATAACAGATAGTGAGGACATTTTGGGAATGTCATAGAGATCAGAATGTTTGGTAGGTCAATGGGAGGGGAAACAAGGAATAGGTTGTGACAGGGTGCACAGGGAAGAAAAAAAGGTAAACATTGGGATCAATTGCATGAGGAAGGCGTATATTTGAAAACACTTATCGGGCCCTGATATAAAATTATGCATCTCGTGTGCCACGGGATGAAGGGGACAAAGACAATGTACGCCTGGAACAAGGCATATTGTTACATGATGGGATAACTGGGACAAGGATAGAGATAAGGATACGAATAAATAATCTTGCAGAATTCCAGAAATTATTAAATGGTATATTTCTGTGACCTAGCAGAACACCTAAGGAAGGTAACTGCAGAGTACCATGACTATTTTAAGGAAGAAGGGTTCAGATCATGGGTAATGGAAGTGTTTGGTGAAGGGGGAACATGGATATCCCACATATTGATCATTGGCCTTATGATATTCAGTGTTATTGTCATCATGGCATAAAAGTAATGGTGTGTGTGTGTGTGTGTGTGTGTGTGTGTGTGTGTGTGTGTGTGTGTGTGTCTATATTATAGAGTTATCAAGACCATCCATACTCTAACACCTCAATACTCCAATATATACATGGTCGGGTTAATCATGTGATAACAAAACCATTTTTGAGTGGTGGTTTTAACATTAATAGCTTGGTGGTGCATGAAGTTCCCCTGGACCAACCATCTCTGAAAACCCAGAAAACCCAGAAAATGAAGAACCTAGTTTAAAATTTAGTCGAGACACCGTGATGGTGGTATTATTTTTTGGGAAATATGAAAGTACAGACACTAGTGCTTTCGGGAGAAACACTCTGCTCAAACTCACATTGGATGAGTGTCTCGAATTGCTTGTACCAATGAAGCGGATGGAAAGAAATATTATCTAAACATTGCCTTGTTGGCAAATATTGGGATTTTCTTTAAAATTTTCTTTTACTCTGGCTTGCAGTTTATAAAAATTATGTTCTTGTTTTTTGTTCATAAAGAACACGATATATATATATATATATATATATATATATATATATATATATATATATATATATATATATATATATATATATACTTACATATATTCTTACTTGTTGTTTATAAAAATTATATTCTTGTTTGCTGTTCAGAAAGAACCATAGTTAGTTAAAAAACATATGTATCTTTTTTGTGTGTGAAATAATTCTTTTTGTGTGAGTTGTTTTTGAAAAGTAATTTTGCTTCCTCATGACCTATATTCAAGTCATAATTGTTGAAATGTATCCACTATACTACAGAGGGGTGGGGTATTGGTGGGCTGGTCAGGATGGTAGAGGGGGGGCTTTTCTATGAGGCTAGAAAGTGTGGGCGGAGCTTTCATGACGTTATGGCCCAGTTGGAGCTATTCATAAGGGTGTGCCACCTATAGAAAAGACTTCCGTCTACGACCTTAGCGATCCATCGAGATTCCATCTCTAAAAATTATTATGATTGTGGTGTTCTTTTTCCACTATGTTTCTAAGTAACAGAGGGGCAAATGTGGAGCTGTTGAACAGCTCCCAAGATGAGAGCAGCCATTTTTAGTAGGATTACCTTTTATTTAAATTGAATGTAGCATTTAATTGAGGAAGCCAAAGCATTTAAAATGCTCTCAGTAAGCTACAGTTTTTGACTGTTGGTAATCAAAGCAAGTAGGCCATCTCTCTCTCTTTGTCGTGCAGCTGAACATCTGGCTTTCTCGCTGGCCTTGTAACAACATTCTTTGAGCCTTGAGCTCGGAGAAGCCCGATCATAAATCAGCACTGTTTTGGTATAGTTCAAAATGGAACATCTTGCAGTAGAATGAGAAGATTATATATATATATATATATATATATATATATATATATATATATATATATATATATATATATATATATATATATATATATATATATATATATATATATATATATATACATATATATTGTGATAAAGATCTGCCTTACCAATAACAGATCTTCTTGCTTGTGAAAAGATCAATGCTTTGTCAGGCCAGAAGAGAATATTTGCTGGGGTGTTGTTACTTTCAAAGAATACGATATCTTAGAAAGGAAATATAGCTGATGGAAGTTGGGGAAATCATGAAAACAGATGAGCAGGAAAAAGTATAAATAAAGTAAACCAAACTGCTTGCGGGCGAGAGAGTTTGACTGAGCTGGGATACTGTAGGTAGTCTGTCTCACTTTGTCATGTACTCTTTTGATGTGAATTAAAAGGCTCTTCTCTCCCATGATCAGTGTGGACATTGCTCGATTTCAATCAGCAGTGGAACATGATCTCGACACATATATATTGTGACGTCCACGGGATTTGAACAGTCCCGCCAACGTAGAATGAGCCGAAACGATGGAGGCGATTTATTTTTATATAACCCAAAGACGGCGGTTCTAATCGCCCTACCGCAAACGGGACGAGGAAGGTGGCACGAGTCACTTTTCACTGAGTTGATGATGTTTATTCGTTTTTATTTTCACCAGAAATAACAAGACTCGGCGAGGTGCGATCGCCCGGTCTACCCTCCGTGTGGGTACTTAGGTAGGTCGAATTTGGCGAACAACCCTATCCCACGCGGGGGGCCGATTGGCACAATCGTGGTGAGGCCGAAAGGCCCACCCGTGACTAGTTCCCAGTGTTAGTCCGAGAGGGTCACAACGGAATTGTCCGTCCGGTGGGCGACGTGCCGCGATTCGAGTTACGTGGCCGCTCGCACGCCCGCGGGCGCGAATTCGCAATATGTATATGTATATATATATATATATATATATATATATATATATATATATATATATATATATATATATATGTATATATATACATATACACATAAGATCTCTCTCTCTCTCCACATGCAGGCTGGTGGCCTCAGTTTATCCTTTGTCATACAATCTCAGCCTTCCTGCCTTCTCTCCCCCAGGCCACATTCCAGCTGCACCAAGTTGCAAGTCTCCCAAGTCTGCACCATTCTCCCAAGTCCCAGATATTTGTTCGTTAATTTTCTCCTCTTTCTCTCCTTTGTACATTCATTTCCATGAGTTTGTACTGAATATTTGTTCTTTCTTTTAGTCCTTCAAGGTAACAATTCCCATTGCCATGGCATGCTGTCTCCCATACCTACCCATGAGCATTGCTATTCTCACTAACCTGACTCCATTGACTGCCTGGATATTTATGTAATAACTGTGATTGCTTCTTCACTCTTCACTGTGCCTCTTCACTGTGCCTCTTGTCTGCCTGTTCTACTACACATGATTGTTTTGTTGACGTTCCATCCTCTGGCATTTTAGCTCTCCCGTAAACCTCAACCTATTGATAAAAATAAGGAAGAATTGGTACTTACTTTTACCATTTTCAGGAGCATGTGGAACTTCATAGGATCAAAGACCATACAATACTTATTAGAGGGAGCATCTCTGAAAAAATCTGAACAAACTTAATAAACAACATAGCCATAATAAAGTTTATCAACATTTGAGGTCACATGTCAGTTTCTGTGTGTAAAATGTGGTCCGAATCTCTGCTTGCAATGATAAATATCTGAGTTTTTTTTTCTGATAATAGTGTAATTAAGGTAAATTTCCTGGTTGTGAAGTTAGATTTGATAAATCCCAATTTATTGCATTGTCCAAAAATAATTGTAAAATGTGTATTGAAAATGAGGGAGACTTCTTACCCACAGGTAGTAAACCTAGTACAAGTTTGGGGTATGCGATGTTTGAGCAACCAACAGCTGATCCACACACTGCTTTGCATATCTCAGGATCCACACATGCAACCTCATCTGCAAGCACAAAGAGCTCAAGAATCTCCATTTGAAAGGGAGAAGTTACTTTCACAGGTAAGGTGATCTCTATGCAGATCACCAAGAGCCATGACCAAGGAGCATAAACAGTTGACACAAACCAGAGATTGAAAGTCAAAAGTTAGAATCCAGATTAAGTGAGATGACGACAGGAGCAGAAAGTGATTGTTTTTTTAAAGGTACCAACAAAGCTACACAAATAGTAATATACACCCTAACTTAGACGTCATCTCCTATCCTGGGGGAGGGGGAACAGCATGGTTTGGGGGACAGGAGATGGGTATGGTTCCCAATATATTCTTTACCTTTGTCATGCCGATGGGTACCCCAAGCAGATATACAAAATTTGAGGGAAATTGGCCGAGCAGTTTTTGATCTTGTAAATCAGAGGGCATTCACAGTGTAATCAAACATTAATACCCAAAACAACAAATTCTAACACTGCATTAGAAGTTAAAACTGCAATTCATAAGAAGAGAATGAACAGAATGGAAAAATTTTGATATCTCTACACACTGGGAACATGCATGCAGAAAGTTATTTCACTTCCAAAATATTATTATTGTACATAAAATCACCAAAACGCCCCCCAAAAACATTTCTTCTTGGAAGAGAAACTTAACAGCATGAGTCAGCACTTCCCATCTCAGTCTGCCCACTTGCACAAATAATGATGCTTGTGAAAGAGGTGGATGACTGATGGTGAGAAACAAAAATGGTGGCATTGAGAAACAGATGACGAAGGAATATGTGAACAAACAAGATCAGTGAAGGAAAAAATAAAAGGTACATAAGTGGGATAGGGTATCAAGAAAACGAAACATCACACAGGTAGTGTGCTGGGCAACATGAGATGGTGCTTCACCACCATGCTGCAAGGCTAGAGGGAAGAGTGGGACGAAATGGTACGATTCCCATTGTTATCAAGATTGAAGTACTGTATGATAAAATTTACAAGTGTGATTAAAATCAATTGTGTGATCAATTTGAATTCTAAAGTTATTTCCATATCCCAAGAAAAATGATCATACATGTCTGGTGTGTCTAATGATCACTCCAATAGGTGAGCATCGATGTACATTGAAATGCACACGTAAAGTCATTTTTTTTTCTCATTCATCAGTATTACCCTCTTCCCTCTTTTTGTGTGCACATGTAAGTGGAATCTCTTTTATGAAAGATACTATTCAAAGAAAACTGCAAAGTGTCTGATTTAGTAGTCACACGCATTTTATCTCCAACCAGAAAGTTGAAACTAAGTTTGAAAAAGGACCAATGGAATCCAATTATAGATCAATGGAAATAACATTTGTTCAAATGAGCCACAACTTCGGCATACTTTTGTTCAGAAGAAAGGGTGGAAGTTTGGTAACAATCACCAACTACTACAACTAACTTTCTCAACAAAATATTGACAGAGGTATACCAATCGCCATAAGAAGGTAAAGCGACTTGTTTTCTTTCAGCATGAGCTTTTCATTAGAGCAAAAGATCTTGCTTTTCCACCGATACCGCAATAGTTGGGCAGATACAGGAGTCAATTCTTGTTTTTTTCAGAGTAGAGTAGTTAATATTTATTCTGGCAAGGCATTAAATGTATTCTGGACATATTACAGTTTGACTTTACAGGATGGTTTCCCAAGGTGTTTTTTCTAATTGGCCGATGATTAAAGTAGTACATTTCATGAGCAAGTGTGAAGAACACACTCACCAGGGAAGAGTGCTCTGCTCATCATTCCAGGCCAAACAATGAAGAACATCGGTAGAATTTTCAAATACCCTGACAACACGACGCCTCCTCGGGTGTGAACGATGGTCTTGGCTGAGAGGCAACGCTGCACGATGACCTGATGGCGGGTGAAAGAAGAGCACTTTTGAGTGAAGGTCCATTGAATCACAATATATTGTTCCCAAAGGAATTCATTTTCTGTACTATGAAAATATTGTGACGGGCGTCGCCTCAGGATAACTCAGAGAGGATGGCGCGTCTTTAAAGACCACAATAGCCAGTCCTGCCAGAACTTCCCGTGAGACCCCCAGTGTCATGTTACCGTAGAAAAACGTCCAGAAATGAGCGAGTATCGAGCCAGCAATCACGTAACAGAATTTAAATAGTTGGCCAAGTGGGACCACTTGTTGCATAATTTCTTCGAGTGATGTTCACAGCAAATTAAACCTGGCCAATCACCCACAGCTGCCTTATACCACTATCAAAATAGACAGGATAAGTTAAGACATGAAAGCATTTTATACATGTCCCGTCGCCAGTATGTGTTTGGCACCCTTGGGTCGGAGCAGGCACGGGGTTACCGTGCAGGGGTTTACACAGAAACAACAAGGAAATCCAACACAGGTGGAGGTCATTCAGCCCATCATGCCTGTGCAAACACCACACCAAGCCAAGATCCAAGAAAGAAAATGGAAAAAAAAAAGTTTTTCATTAATGAAAGGAAAAAAAAAAATTGTATTTTTATTTTATTTTATTTTTGTTTTTTTTTGTTGTTGTTGTAATTTTTCTTTTTATTATTATTTTTGCCTTTCTTCCCCTCGGAGAGGGGTCATGGGCTTGGTTAAAAATACACATCAACCACACAACCCCCCTTCACAAGACCCCCACCAACAGCACTTCGTACACAATCACCCATCAATACTCAAACTACCTAAAAGTCTTATCAACATCCTGAAACCTCTCTATCTCCATAACGTCCAGGTAACTATCAAATTCTAATTTAAACTTATCTGCTTTTTCTGCTGCCACTACCTTTCCAGGGAGACCATTACATGCATTAACTACTCTCTGAGTGAAAGTCCCCTGCCTTACTACCGTCTTAACTCTCCTCTTCTTTACTCTCAGGCTATGGCCCCTGATTCTGTCACTGTGTACTCTGTTGAATAATTCATCTGCACTTATTTTATCTCTACCTTTCATTATCTTAAACATCTCTATCACATCTCCTCGTAACCGCCTCCTTTCTAGTGAATAAAACCCTGTCTCCTTCAACCGCTCCTCATAGCTGAGTCGAGCTCGGCCTGGAATCAATCTAGTAGCCCTGCGCTGAACCTTCTCTATGGCATCTATGTCCTTCCAGAACTGTGGTGACCAAAACTGTACACAATATTCTAGATGTGGCCCTCACTAAATTCCTGTACAATGTTAACACCACCTCTTTTGATTTATAATTGATCCCCCTCCTTATACAGCCTAAAACCCCATTTGCTTTACCTATAACTGCCTGGCACCGTGCTGTCTGCTTAACTCCCATATCTATTACCACCCCCAGATCCTTCTCCTGCGTGACACGCTCCAAAATTACCCCTTGCATCCTGTAATCTCTATTTTCATTGCTCTTTTCCATCCCCAACACCTCACACTTGCTCAGGTTAAATTCCATCTGCCAGCTTTTTCCCAATCGATACAAGTATCAATACTCTCTTGTATTGGTCCAGGAGCAAGGACCTGAAAAAAATGAAATCGTTCAACACTCCCTACAGAAAAGGTTTGACTTGACAGGGTGGTAGAATAGACCCTATAGAACACCTCCAGGTAGTATGTGGTTTCAAATTGTGGTACCATTAAAATTCTACAGGCCATTATACATACCAAGGGTACTTACCAAGAGGGTCACTGTGGGCTAGCAAAATTTAGGGGATGGGGTAACGTAAACGTGAATATCTTTGTCTAGACTCAACCAATTTTCAATATTGAGGTATCATTGGCTTCGTATTATAATTCTCTTTCAGAATATTTACAGAGATGTCGATATTCATTCAACTGTACAACCTCAAGAGGTAAAAATCACAAACAAATCAAATATTATGAGCTTTTAAAAATATTTTCGGCATCTTTTAGAGCATACTAAGTTGTCAAGTTAAACTTTTCTGTAGTGAGTGTTGAACAATTGAATTTTTCACAGGTTCATGCTGCTGGACTAAAAAGTGCTGTGCTAGGGAGCGAGAGAAACGAGGAACATCTGCAGCCTTAGAGGTGACAATCCAAGGGCCAGCCACTCCTATTCCAAAGCAGTGGATCAAATACATTGGAAATGTAGAAAACAAAGTCAACTTGTGTGCCTTCTTGGCAGACACATGGTGCCACATGGGGGTAGACACTCTGCTTGATGGTCAACACCTAGTCATCGGTGGTGGTTTCAAGAACCCGCAGAAGTCTGTGCTAGTCATCAAAGGGCACTGTGAAGAACTGGTTCCCCTCAAGTCAGATCATGAAGAGGCAGACACATGGTGCCACATGGGGGTAGACACTCTGCTTGATGGTCAACACCTAGTCATCGGTGGTGGTTTCAAGAACCCGCAGAAGTCTGTGCTAGTCATCAAAGGGCACTGCAAATAAATGGTTCCCCTCAAGTCAGATCATGAAGAGGCAGACACACAAATATTGCTTCATGCAAAACATGCCTCTCATTATCACAACAGGATTGTGATTCAACCACCTGACACAGATGTGGCTGTCCTCTGCACCACACACTACAGAAAACTCCAGTGTCGGGAGCTGTGGTTTCGGACTGGAAGCAAGGATAAAGCTAGGTATATTCCTATCCACAGCTTGGCATACAAACTGGGACCTGAGCTGTGTAATGCATTACTCGGCTTCCACGCACTCACTGGGTGCGATTCAAACAGTGCACTCTCAGGACTCGGCAAGAAAAAGGGTTTCAATGTCTTACTTGACAGTAAAGAGCATCAGACCAGTCTGGGACAGCTTGGAGAAGAACCCGAGCTCAGCAACAGCACTTCAGAAGCATACAAAGCCTTCATATGTGCAATGTACTCAACAACCAAGGGGGCTGGGAGGAAAGTGAACAATGTGAGATACTGGCAGTTCTGTCAAAAGGGACAAAGAAATGAAAATCTCGCCCCTACATTCGACAGCTTACAGCAACATATGAAGCGAGGAAATTACCAGGCCTATGTATGGAAGAGAGCATTGGAGCCGACACAGAGCCTTCCACCAGCAGCTGGACATGGCTGGAAAATTCAGGATGGTGCCCTGCAGCCTGTGCTCATGACCAAAGATCCAGCACCACGGGGTCTTCCAGAGCTGACTGTCTGTAACTGCAAGAACTCTCTATGTCGCCGAGCCGACTGCACATGCAGAACCAACCACATGCCATGCATGAACCAACCACATGCCACAGAAGTATGTGCACGTATGGCCGAAGAAACTTGTGAAAATCCAAGAAAAATCTTTGAATCCAGTGGTGAAGAAGACGCTGACTAAAAGTTACAACAGATGACATCTTCATACTTCCATGGCGAATGCGATTCCTTGTTGCCAGACACAAATATTACAAACCGCTCTGACGAATGTGCTTCCGTGCAACCATGCACAACTATTATGATTCGCTCTCACTAATGTGCTTCTGTGTTGTCATGCACAGCTCCCAGTGTCGACCATGATAACTATTATCATCCACTATGATGAATGAGTAGCTTCCGTGCTGCCAGAGACAACTATTATACTCGGCTTTCACTGATGTACTTCCGTTTTGCCAAAGACAACTATTATGCTCAGCTCTGATGTATGTGCTTCCGTGTTGCTATACACTAGTAATTGACGAACGCTAAAAATAACAGTTGCAGTTTTCTTTTTGCGTGCCTCTGTATGTATATGAATTTCTCCAGAACAATACTTTCTTGAGCGTTTGATTTCCAAAATGTATACATACCAGTAGTAATTGAGAAATGCCGTTCACCTTCATATGAGAACACAATTAAAAATGTCAGAAAGTTTGAATTAGTGTGATATTTTAGCTTTGGTGATGCCATGGCAAAGGCCATTTTCAAATAACTGGACATACTCTGATAGAGAATTATAATAGGAAGCCAATGATACCTCAATATTGAAAATTGGTCGAGTCGAGACAAAGATATTCACGTTTACGTTACCCCTCCCCTAAATTTTGCTCGCCCACAGTGACCCTCTTGGTAAGTACCCTTGGTATGTATAATGGCTTGTAGAATTTTAATGATACCACAATTTGAAACCACATACTACCTGGAGGTGTTCTATAGGGTTGATTCTACCACCCTGTCAAGTCAAACCTTTTTTGTAGGGGGTGTTGAATGAATTTCCTTATTTGGCCTCATATGAGAAATGGCTGCTGGACTATACTGTATCTGTTCACCACCACCTCTGCTATCCACCTCACCTCCAAGCTTTGTGTTATCTGCAAATTTGGAAAGCTTACTCTTTACCCTATTATCCAAATCGTTGATGTAAATATTGAATAGTAGTGGGCCAAGTACTGAGGTATCCCCTACTTACATCCTCCCAGCAAGACATCCTCCCACTCACAGGCACTCTTTGCTTCTGACCACTAAGCCAGTTTGCAATCCAATTAGCTACCTGACGAGCCACTCCACAAGCCCTCACTTTGTCTAACAACCTCTGATGTGGTATCTTATCAAATGCCTTCTTAAAGTCGAGATATACTATTTCCACTGCCATTCCCTCATCCACCCAATCAGACACTGCCTCAAAGAACTCTAAAAGATTTGTTAAACAGGAACTACCTCTGGTAAACCCATGCTGACTACCTTTAATTAGTTTGTATTTGTTTAAATGGTTCCTCATCCGGTCTTTAATTAATGTCTCCAACACCTTCCCCACAACTGAAGTCAAACTAACAGGTCTATAGTTCCCCAATTCTTCTCTGGATCCTTTCTTAAATAATGGTGTTACATTTGCTACTCTCCAATCGTCTGGATTTTCGAGATAATCGATATCTCGAAAATATCCGTTAACATCTCGCTCACCTGCTCAGCCACCTCCCTCAATACTCTCGATTGCATATTATCTGGATCCGGAGCCTTATCTACTCTTAGATTACCTCGCTGTTCATTTACTTCCTCCACTCCAACCTGGATCTTCTGTAAAAGCCCTTCCTCACCATCTTGATAGATGCTCTCAGCTATTGACAATTCTCCTGACTGTTCTTGTGTAAAAGTTGAAGCAAAATACCTGTTTAATAAGCCTACCATCTCACTTTCATCACGAACCACTCTCCCGGTGCTATTCCTCAACGAGCCCACACTGGTCCTAACCTGTTCTTTTCCCCTGATATACTTAAAGAAAGCCTTGGTATGATGTTTAATATTCTTAGCCATGTCCTTCCCATACTCTCTTTCGGCTTGTCCAGTTATTTTCTTCACTTGCCTCTGTTTACTCCGATAGTGATATAAGTCTAACTCCAGTCCTGTTATTTTAAACCTAATAAATGCCTTTTGCTTCTCCTTAATAGTATTCCTTATCTCACTATTCAACCACCCTGGTCTTTTTCTACTTATAGTATTACACCTCATTGGAATGTACTTACTCTGCACTCTGCACATTTGGTCCTTGAAGGTTTCCCATTTCTCTGATGCTGATTGTCCTGTTGTTAGATTCTCCCAATCTACATCACCCAATCCTCTCCGCATACCCTCAAAGTGTGACTACCTGAAATCTAATAGCCTTACCCTTATATCCTGAACTCTAACCCTCAACAGAATCTTTGCACACACAATGTTATGGTCACTTGCTCCGAAATGCTCCCAAACCTCCACCTCCTCCACCATATTGGGAACGTTACTTAAAAGGAGTTCTAACACTGCACTTCCCCTCGTGGGCTGATCTACAAACTAGATGAAAAAACAATCCTGGACGAAAACTAGGAAATCCTCATCTGCTCTGCCCTTTCCCTGTTCCTGGACCCAATCTATCCCTGGCAAGTTGAAATCCCCCATCATCAATACTCTTCCCTTCCCACATGCCCTTTTGAATTCTTCATGTACTCCTTCCTCCTCTTCCTTCCCACCTAGAGCCCTATAAAAGCATCCTTTCAGTATCTTACTGTTTTTATCATCTCTAATCTCTACCCATACAGAATCCTCAACATGTATTCCTTCCTTAATGTCACCCCTTTCTCTTGATGCAATGCTGTCCTTTACCCAGATTGCTACTCCTCCTCCTAGTCTCTCCTTCCTATCACACCGATACACCTTGTAGCTTTCTAATCCTGTCCTCCACTTACTCTCCTCCTTAAACCATGTCTCACTCACTGCAAGTATATCGTACTCCTTGCTATCGACTTTGGCTTCAAGCTCTTCCATCCGATTATTTTAACTTCTGGTATTGGTATAGAATATATTTAACTTTTCCCTTCCTGAAATTCTATTTTCCTGCCTGGCCTTACTCATCACAATTACTTCTTCCGTTCCTTCCTTTATAGCTTCCCCACCCTCCGCTGACCTAAAAAAGCCAGAATTCCTTCCTCAATTCCCACTGCAAACCTTGCTGCGCCCTTTTTATTTAACATACGGCCATCATTCTGGAAACACTCCCTTTGTCACTGAAATGATTCCCACTGCTTCTTGAATGTAAAACCTTCCGACCTCCACAATTCTTCCAGCCACTGGTTGACGTATATTGCTCTGCTCATAATTTCTATATTGTTTCCTAATCTTGGGAGGATCCCAGAAAACATGACCTCACAACCGGTTGCTTTCAGCCGCTTACCCAATATCCTGCATCTATTTTTCAAAACTTCTGAGTAAACTTTCCCTCCATCATTCGCACCGAGGTGTACCACAACCAACTTATTCCTGCTACGACCCGATAAAATATCGTTTACCCTTCCTTCAATGTCCCAAACTCCTGCTCCTTCAAAACTACACAGAATTTTATGTCTACAATCCTTCCTGCAGAATAAAAAAATCCACATATTTAATAATCTCATCACCCACAAAAACTGTCTCCCATACCTCATTTCCACCAATTTATATTGCTGCACTTCCACCACTGCCTACACCCGTGGCACCTCCGCCACTGCCCGCCCCTGTTGCACTGTCACCACTGCCCACCCCCGTTGCACCGTCACCACTGCCCGACCCCGCTGCATCATCACCACTGCCCGCCCCGTTGCACCTCCACCATTGCCCGCCCCCGTTGCTCCATCACCACTATCCACCCCCGTTGCACTGTCACCACTGCCCGCCCCCGTGGCACCAGCGCCACTGCCCGCCCTGGTTGCACCATGACCACTGCACGCCCCCGTTGCAGCATCACCACTCCCCGCCGCCGTTGCATCATCAGCACTACCCGCCCCCGTTGCACCATCACCACTACCCGCCCCCGTTGCACCATCACCACTACCCGCCCCCGTTGCACCATCACCACTACCCGCCCCCATTGCACCATCACCATTTCCAATATCCTCAGCAACCTCACTCCACAACTGTAACCAACTATTATCTACAAATTTCTCACATTCTGCTACTTGCTGCAAATTATCGATGCGTTCCTTCAACCCGGAAATAACCTTCCTCAAGTGGACGATTTCCTCACACTTCCTACAAAAATAACAACCCTCTGCTTTCCCCATTGTTGACGTGGCCGACATTTAGCAACTGCTACATTTTACGTATTCCTCTTCCTTTCTCCTTCACTCTTCATTTATAACCTTCTTCACCCCCATACTCCCAAGGCCCCAAATAACTTCACGCTAAACTTATCACAAGGCCTCCCCCTCCCTGCTTCTTTCAATAAACTTACTCAACTACCCGCTAAAACTGTTATGAACACAACACAAAAAAAACAAGTACAGTTCCACAGACCCTGACACAAATCTCAATAACAAAATACACAAAACGCTTTAGGGCTGGAAACTTAACTTTGGAGGGCCTGGAAGGAGAGCTCGCCACCCAGTCGTCCTCATGCGCCGATCCCTGAACCGGAAGGCCGGAAGTGACGTACCTGGATGTCTGAGTTTTTACCTCGTTCGACATGGTTGTTACTGGTGTGAATAAAGTTGCTTTCACACCTCTGTAAAAATGGTGTTTGGTCGTGGTGCAGAGTTTTGGAGATTCCTTTTAACCAAAGTGGCGTGGTGGCAGCGTCGGGAAACATTTCCACATCCACACACTTCACCCTGGACTCTGGAGACGGCAATCAGCGTTAAGTCACCGTAATGAGAGCCATCTTCGAACTCCAATCACACCCCACAAGAAGGTGAGCGGCCAACCAGCTCATTCTGTAGCTGTGTTATAAACATCGCCTTACATTCCACAATGTGCCCGTCAACAAGATGACTACCACACACCATGCACCTTCCAAAATTGGAGACACAATTTTTTTATATTTTATCATTCGATCCCAACTTTGCTCCCTTTCTCACCAAAGGTGTCACATGGGAGAAGAAGAACAGAGCGTTTCCCCTTCGTGGACTTGTTGATGATGGCAACGTCCCCGCCGCGCAGCATCGCACAGCTAAACAGAAAGTCACCGCACTGGAGCTTATGCTGGGTCAGATTGCAAATTACTGCCCTGTGATATCCTGCAACACCATAGTGCGAAACTCTACCTCCGTAGCCAACACATGGCAGTCAATCCGACAACATTTGGGTTCCATTCGACAAGTGCACACTTCATTGACTTTGCGGCAACACGCCATAACCTGAAAGAGCGCCATGAAGACTTGGACCAACACCTGATGGCATTTGTGGAGGATAGCTTGTTTCGACAAGATGGTGGCATCCGCCACCATAACCAGGTCATCACTGAAGATGAGGAGTTATCTCCTTCACTAGAGAACTTTGTTGTTCCCCCCATGGCTTCACCTCATACACAGTGGGCTCCCCAGACTCGTCAAACAATGTTATGGAACTGAACTCAGATCTCACACCTTAGCCTCCTAAAAGCCAGATATCCCAAGCACTTGACTCACTGTGAGATGAGCTCTACACTGATGCAAGATGCAAAGTCCATGCATACCTCAACTTTGCGACCACAAGTCTCCCGCCCGGCATCATTTCCATCGCAAAAAACCCATCAAGTCCTTTCGGCGACTCGTCCCAACAAGCTTACAAAGTCCCATCCTCTCTGCAAACAAGTGTATCGTGCTGATTACAATAATTTCCTTAGTAAATGTCCTTACCTCACCAAACGAGATTGTTGGTATATTGCAAGAGCATGCCAAGTAGCTGGCATATTTGAAGAGTCAGACGAAGAGTCAGAAGACTTGACATGTGGACATGATAGATAGCGACATCGATTACTCAGAACCTTCCACTTTCCTACGTGTCTAGGTTCACCAGTCTCCATATCTAGACACATTATATGACCACTACACAACTCAAGTTACCATTGACAGCGGTGCCACGGGAAACTTGATTCGTACGACCACTGCAAACAACTTCGGAGCCAATATTCAGAAGAGTGCACAGTCCGCTCATCAAGTGAATGGGTCCTCGCTTCTTCAAATTGTTGGTGAGACCAGACTCACACTGACACGTGGTGTAGGGAATTCCGATTTGAGGGCCTGGTGGTGGAGAATCTTGATGTGGAGGTACTAGGAGGAACACCTTTCATGGAATCTAATGACATCTCAGTCTGCCCTGCTAAGCACCAAGTTATTCTGTGTGATGGCACCATGTATGTGTATCGTTCTCAGGGTAAGAGCCTTGATTGCCGTACAGTACGCCGAGCACATGTACTATCTGCCCCACCTTACACAACTAAGCAATGACCTAGAGAGTTTATTGAAGTAGTCCTCCCAGGTGACATGTCGAGTATCGACTTGGTGTTTGCACTCGAACCATGTACGGATGCCCCAGTGCAAGGTCACTGTGACTCATTGAGTTCTCTCAAGGGTGAAGAAACACTTGAAAAATTCTCGGATCAGGATCCGGATTTGGATCTTCACAAAAATCGAACCAATTAGTCCTTGCCAAACTCCGAACATGTCCACCAAGTTTAATCCGAATCCGTCCACAACTTTTTGAGATAATGTGCTATATATATATATATCGTTTTTGGCCCTATCTCTCCATGGTGAAGAATCACTGAAAGAAATTCTCAGATCCAGATTCCGATCTTCACCGAAATTAAACGTTGCTGTCCTTGGCCGGTCACCTACACATACAAAATTTTTCAGAACAATTTCTTGAAAACTGTGGCCAAAAATTGTGACAAACAAATTGACAGACAGACGGACAGACAGACAGACAGACAGGCAGGCAGGCAGACAGACACACACTTCAGACCAACATACTTGGCAAAATTTTTTTTTTTCGCAAAGTAACAAGTAAGCGTACATTCAAATTTCACATCCCCATGCCAAATAAATAATTAACAATCCTCCAGCGCGCGACATCACCATAGCATCTTCGGCGCCCAGCGATGCCGCCTCACAGCACATGGAATCGGAATTAGGAGGCAGCGTTATACAATCATTGATTGATTAATTGCATAATTGATTAAATAAACAATAATCGTAAAATAATTAATTTTTTAATCAATAAGCTGATAGCAAACCAAAACCACCACTGTTTCATTATCTCTGCTACCGAAGGTGAAGGAGGTTGTTTTCACCCCTTTCTGTCTGTCTGTTTGTTTGTATGCAGGATATCTCAAAAACTTGTTTTATCAAAACAAAAGAACGGATTTGGATGAAATTTTGTGGACAGGTTGGGTGTTTGACAATGAAGAGCTGATTAAATTTTGGTGAAGATTCCCGATCCATATCCGACTACTGCAATATTTAAAGTGATTCTTAACCATTGAGAGATATGGCCAAAAACGATATGTAGCACGATATCTCAAAAAGTTGTGGACGGATTCGGACGAAACTTGGAGGACAGGTTGGGTGTGTTGCAACGACGAATCGATTTGATTTTGGTGAAGATCCAAATCTGGATACGAGAATTATTTAATTTCTAAAGTGATTCTTCAACATTGAGAGATAGGGCCAAAAACTATGTAGTACTGTATGTATAGCATGATATTTCAAAAATGTATTGGCCCCGATGTGTTCTTGTGGAGCAGGCATTGCGTGGTGGAGGTATGCCCTCTACTAAGTGCTCTTCTAGTCTGAATCTGTAACTTTTTGAAAATTAAATAACTAATCGAAAAATCAAATAATGAATTGATTTATTAATAAATCAAAAATCCTCTTTATAACCAAATCACTTGGTCACTGTCATGTCCAATTATCAGCTTCCTAGTTCAAAAGGTGCCTGAGATATTACTAGGATGAGAAATAAAATAAATAAGTGATTAATAAATCGATAACAAATTATGTAATTATTCAATTAATTGATAAATCAAAAAATAAAAATACCGTTTTTGCCAAAGCACATCTTCACTTTTTTCCTCAAATTTCAGCCTCCAAGCTCAAAGGATGGCCGAGATATCGCCCGGACAAATAAACAAACAAGAAAACAAACAAACGGAGTGATAACTGACTACTCCCTTCCTTCAGCGCCCGGCGATGGCGTCATGCATCGCCTGGATATGGAATTTGGAAGGAGCAATGTACAATACTGTACTATGAAATAAATAGGTCTATTTTATGTGAGGGTGTCTCTCTCTCTCCCTGGAGGTCCAAAACCACAACAATATCATGTAACTTGAGTTGCCAAATCATATTAAGGAGTGACAATAAGAAAAATAGTGTTGAGAGATTTGCCACTGACCTGATCTGTGCACCAACACCATGTGGCAAGGACTGTGAGGCCAAAGATGAGACCAGGCCAGGGTAAGTCTCCCGTGGTGGCATCTCTTATCATATGGAAAGCATCAGCGCGAGGCAGGTGGCAAGTTGTATTTGGAACGGTCACATTCGGCACTGCTGACATGTAGCCATCAACAAACCCTTCATACCAGCCAACACGCTGGAACCCTGAAATCATACATTGTATTTCATGTCCACTCAGTATTCCATAACTTTGAATCTGTCTGACTGCAATCCAAGCAGGACTTTAACATCATCATATCAATAACAAGAAAAAGAGCAATCAGAGATTGCAGACCATTGCCAGGACTTGTTTTGTGTGGTGTTTGTGTGGCGTTTGTGTACTGGTGTGTTACGTAATTAATAAGAGACATAACTAGAACTGCCACTTTGTAACTGCTGGCAGTGATGACCGGGTACCAAGACGTCTGCCTTTGATGCAACCCCACTTTGATCAGACACCTGACCCTGACCCATTATGTCTATTATTATTCAAATGAATTCAGAATGGGATGAAAATAAATTCAAATCAAATCAAATGGAAGACTAAACAGGCACAGTCCTGCATTGGAGTAATCAGAAGGAACCCAAACAAGCAAAAAGCAAACAAGAAGTCATCAGGAGGACCCCAGATAGGATTCACATTTCAGCTGTGGATTTGGGCTCCCTTTTGGGCTCTACCCTCAAACCAGTCCAGGCACAGCCAAGTGAGCCTTATTCAAAACAAAATTAAAACAAATTAAAAATCAAAAATAACCAGATCAAAAAAATTAAATAATTCTTGCTGCGAGACCATGTGTCCGACTGATCAGGATGAAATTTAAAACATACTTTCCCCATCATTACTAGATCATAATTGTGAAGTTTCAGATCGATTGATTAAGCAGTTCAAGAGAAATAAATTTTTTAATATGTTCGTTCAATCCAATATGGCTGCCAAACCTTGTGACTTTTCAATTATTCATGAATACCCTGATATCCCCAAGGCTTGGGGAACATGTGGGTGAAGTTTCCCCTCAGTCTGTCTGGCTGTTCTGAAGAAGATTTTTCTAGGTTTTAGGGTAAATCCAATGTGGCTGCCAAACCATGTGACCTATGATGTCATGAGTGAACCTTTTGTTCCTCGTGGATAGGCGGTCATATGTGTAAAGTTTCGCCTCGATCTGTTCAGCCACTTCAGAAGATTTTTGTAGGTTTTCACTTTTTTAAAACAATATGGCTGCTGAATCACATGACCGATGACATCATCAAAAAAATTTCTGCAGACCATTTTATTCCGAGATGACCCTCAAAAATGTTCATACTGATCACATGTAGCATTCTACATATGCTATTATGACGTCATCAAGAAGGCACCTATGACGTCATCAAAAAAAATCACCCTATTCCCCATGAGGAGTACTTGCCATGTTCGAAGTTTCAATTTTTTTCCCTTCGTGCAGTCTCAGAGATAGAGGTCCAAAGTTTTTTGGTTTTTCCAACATGGCTGCCACACCACGTGACATACGACATCATAATTATCATGAAAACATTCTACATGATTAGTTGCTGCTGTGGTGAAAAATTAGTCTCAATCTGACGTGTTTACGGAGAAAAATACCAAGTTCTGTGCGGACAGACAGACAGACAGACAAACAAATAAAAATAAACCAATGTCACCCGCAGGGTGACCCGTATCTTGCCAAAAGGTGACCACGTGTGACTTCTTTAAGGTCACACTGAGGTGAACAGAGCTGCTATCCACCAGGAGCGACTCCTTGAGGAATATCTGCCTACGAGAGATTCCGATGAGAATCGTTCTACATAGTAACCATGAAAAATATGCGTTTGCCTCATAACGTCACCAAATGACGTCATTATGTCTCAAGCTTGACATATCGAGAAAGCACTCATCGAGGTGTTCAATTTGAGGTACTGCACGATATGGTTCCTAAAACTTGAAAATTTGACCTTGGGGTCAAATATGTTTGACCTTAGGCGCTAACCATGAAGGTCAAGGCCAATCGCCACCAAAAATTAATCAGCTGAGCGCCAGAGCATGAACTATATTCCCATGAAGTTTGAAGACGATCCGATCAAAATTACTCAAAAAATAAGGGTTTCATCGACTCCCCTGATTTGCGACAAAGTGACCTTGACCTTTGACCTTGACCTTGAAAAATTTATGCACTGAAAGGGACCTCTATAGGCCTCTGATATGCGAAGTTACAAAAATTTCCATTGATAACTGCGCTCTGCAGAATTTTTTATACATGATTACAGACAAACAAAAAAAACAAAACAAAAAAAAAAACATACAAGCTGACTAACATATCTTGCAAAAACTTCGTTTTGGCAAGATAATGAAAAATCACTCATGGAGTGACACTTGGCAAAATGGAACGGCACTCGGTAGAGCGCATACCTCCACCAGGCTGAACAGTTTACATTTTGTATCCCACTGATAGGTCGAATCTGAATCCGGACCTAAACCAAAATCGATTCAGCTTGTTCTTGTCACCTAACCACCTAGTTTTGTCATAACTCATCCACAACTTTTTAAAATCTCATGTGATACATCGTTTTTGGCCCCAATCTATCTCTCAGTGGTGAAGAATCACTTGAAAGACTCTAGGATTCGGATCTTCAAAAAATTGAATCAATTAGTCCTTGTCACACACCCACCTGTCCACAAAGTTTCATATGAATCCATCAATAACTTTTTGAGATATTGTGCTATATATCGTTTTTGGCTCCATCTCTGAATGGTAAAGAATCACTTAAAAAATTCTCAGATCTGGATCCGGATTCGGATTTTCACCAAAATTAAGCATTGCTTTTCTTGGCTGGTCATCTACACACGTAAAAAAAAATTCAGAAGGATTGCTTGAAAACTTTGGCTAAAAATCTTGTGACAAACAGACAGACAGACAAATGTTACAGACCAACGTACTTAGCAAAAATAATTTTTTCGGCAAGTAACAAACAAACGGACCAAAATGCAGTACCCTCTCCTTCGGTGAGGGTAACTCGAGAGTTAGTACAACACAATACCCCATGCAGTGTTCAATTATATCCAGTACTTCAACATTAATATCATTATGATTTTTAAGATCATTAAAGAAAATTTTAAAAATCCAGAAATTTAGTACTACTGAAGCAATCTTGTACACCACCGTTACTCAACATCATCTTATTTTTTTTCAATAAGATGACGTTGAGTCAGAGTGTAGGAGATGAAGGCTTCATTGATCACCATGGAGTGCAGTGCCAATCGGCATCGCACATAGCCACATCTGCAGCCTCTTCTTCACCCCGATATGGACCCTTTCACATGCCACACCCTCTTATGCTACATATTGATATACAGCATGCTTCTTGAAAGCATTATGAGGGCGACTTGTGTTTTACAGTGTTAAAGTATCTCATTCAAATACAAATGAAGGCATATAAATTAATTAATTCTCGGTTTTTCCACCGTTTTACGAAGTGTCTATTACATCACCCCCATCAAACATGTTAGATTAGTTATTTGTGCCTGTTGTTTGTGTCCTTTATGACATCCTTAAAAACAGTAAGTTTCTTGTTTGAAATGATTTTCTATGTTGTTTGACTGCCAGACTGGCAGACAGAGTAAAAATCTTATCTCACTCCTCTCTGCACATGTGTGATCAAGACAAATTCAGAGCCAGAGTACTGTTAAATGGCAAACTTGTCTTCAGATTCATGTTCCGATTTGTGTTCATAATATAACATTAGATTTAAATAAGCTGTTCCTCGATCATAAACTGATAAGACAGACGGATGGACGGACATGAACGAATATTGCTTAGCCCCACTTTTCGCTTCTGAAGGGAATGAGTTAAAAACTGGTGGTTGTATTCAGGGTGTGCACAGGGAGTTTAAGGTGGTAAAAATTTTTCCAATTCTAACCACAATTCTTTTTACAGCGTGTGCGCTGTATACAATTGCACCGAGTTTGAAATGTCCCCGGTGTCTACCACGTCTCCGGTGTCCCAGTGCCCCCCCCTCCCCCACGTGCCCGTGACAGCTAATGACAGCCGTCCGGTAGATGCAGTGCGTAACCTAGACCGAAATGGCGACAATTGACGGAAATACCCGAGTATTTCAATGGAAATTTGTGAAACTAATGTGTTATATATGTGAAAACCATTGAATTTATTGCTTGACGGAAAAAAAGCAAAAAATGCGCCCCTCTCATGTACGAACGACCGAAAGACGTCATTTCCGCCCACCATCGCATTTCGCGGCGAAAGACGTCATTTCCGCCCACCATCGCATTTCGCGCCGATCCGGATCGCCGAACACTGAAAGCTAAGTTCTTCTTTTGCCATCATTCTTTTGTGGTCCCCTGCCACGCTGTATCGAACAATTTCATTCCTTCTGTTATATATAAAGGTGCTTATCACAATAATAACAAGATTTTTACATTTCAAATATTAAGTACGCTTTTTAATTGTTTTTCAACTGAAAAAGCACAAATTGCATATTTTAACATTAGTGTACTCATTTGCTTCACCACACGCACTGCATTGAAGGATTTCACTTGTTTTTGTAAATATGTATGGAGCTAACCACTCCTGATGGGAGTGGGTATTACAAGACTTACTAAAATACACCAATTCTGGGGAAATTAACCCGACCATAAGGCTGGGCCGTATGGACTGGTTCTTCACCAGTCATCTTAAATATGTTTTAAGAGTGCACGTGCATGTTGATATATGTTCATGCAAAATTTTCATGGTCATTAAATTTTGATGTATATATATAATTAAATCACACTTGAAAATAGCCCATTTAATTCTGGGGCTAAACTATTTAAAAAAAAAACAAACTTATTTACACTTTTTACTTACTTTGAAATGAACCTGAAGTTAATAATTGCACCACTAAAACAATGAAGAGGAAAGGACATTTGTATTACCAAAACATGATTAAAGAGAAAAGAGGAGGAAAGCAAAAGAACAGAATTATAGAGAAACAGACAAAGTAAATTTCTAGAGAGAGAGAAAAATGATTCACCAATGAAAGTGAGGATGAAAGCACCTGCAACCATGACAAGTGTGTGCAGCGTATCTGTGTACATGACTGCAGTCAGGCCACCTGCACAAATCACAAGTCAGACATTAAACCTTGAAAAGTTCCATCAACATCATGCAACAAGTGGACAGGCATTTTAATGGCTGTGTTATCAACTTGTAGTGAGTAGCATGTTTCTACCATCGTGCATAGTGTTTGTTGTATTGTCATGAGATACAATGACAGTCACCATAAAGTTGAATCAAAGTTGGTTGATACGTTCCTAAACTATATTTCAAGTCACAGTGAAATGGTCAACGCTGGGCACCTCTGCTAGTATTCAATAAAGATTACTATATCAATTCGACATATTCGCAGCTATCCCACCACACGTACGTGCCATTGAACATCTGATTCGATTCACCAGTCATTTATCAAGAAGTGTATGACTGCTGTTGAATACATCGAAGGTGAGTGGCCAAGGTACATTCAAACTAAAAGTGCCTGCCATTCTGGGAAAGCTGTTCCAGTTTCGCTACAATACAGGCCTCTGTCCAACCATGTGGAAATAAATATTATCATGACAAATCTGAGATCGAGACAATTATTGCCCAAACAGCTTTCTCCTAATCATCAGCAGCACAGGAGAATAAATCATCCACAAACATCTGAAAAGCAATCAGAACGATTACCTCAATTTCTGCAAACATGGATCAACAGGTAACCACCGAACCCAACTCTTTCTTCCTCATCTGTGGTGACTTAATTTATCACCACACCTGCTGGCTGGGTCATACCTCTACAAAAAACCAGCCACGTTGTTGCAGCACTTGCCTTCTGTGACTGTGGGTCTGACCCGATCTGGAAAATTTCCAACAGATTTCTGCCACTTGTACGTACTCCCTCCGAGACATGGTAATGACTAACTTTCCATCCAATCTCCTTTTCCTCTTCTGCCTCTCTTGACTCCTCCGATCATCTTATTGTCAGCTCTTATCTTTCTAGCTATTCTTCGAGTGACTTCAATGCCACATGATCTGAATGTCTGCATCGACCAACTGACAGGGACTGAAATCTGGCCTCTCACAAAAGGATTGAGCCACCATCTCCAGAGCATCAGGAATTGATTCTGCCTCGGACATATTTCGCACAAGCTTTCTCTTACCCCATCCAATCCCAACCGCGGCTATCCTATCCATTCTCTCGGACCTGGTACACTGAATTTGGCTAAATAATTTTATTTTTAAACACTGAAGGCTCAGCCGACTGGGGGTAAATTTAACTCATTCTGTAATGGTCGCAACACATCTGTGTCCATCATTAGGCCAACCATAAATCATCACATTGGAAATCTCAAGGCGAAACCAGTCTCCTTCCTCAATGTATTGGTGGTACCTTGTCAAGTCCAACACTATTGTCTATTGTATCCTCCCTCTTCATACATGGACTCAACACAGACTGTATCACTGCCAACTCTGCCTGAGATGAGGCATAACATCTCAACTCTGTGTTTGCTTTCAGGTAATCTTGTTTACCAAACCTATTCCATTCTGGCCCCCCCAGACCCCATTATCCCCAGGTTGGTGGTCTGTTTTTCCCTTCTAGTCTCTGATATTTATTCCTCTGCTTTCTCAGTCCTTCAACCATCCCTATCTACTTCAGATGCACACATTCTTCGAGTTACCCCCTCCTGGTTATGCTTCCAAAATCCAGGCTGACTGCACAACTCAACTCTTTATTCCTCGCTTCTCCCTTACAGAGGCTGTTCTGTCTCACTCTTCCTTCAAGTAGTGTGCTGCCTTACCTTTCCAAGCCCAACATTCTTACTTGCTTTTATTTTCATGTTTCATACTCTCCATCTTCTCCTCTTTTCCTGTTTGTTCATTCCCTTGATATTTGTTGCACTGTCAGTTCTACCTTGTTCTTTCATGAGCCTCACTCCTAAAAGGAAAAAATTAATTAAGCATGAAGAAGACTGTGCCTGTGTCTGTGTGTGTATATATCATTAAAATATAGTAATTGTACTTTGCCAATCTTTGCTTTTCATTAAAAATGATTTTTGAATGGGAAAAGTGGCACAAAGAGGGAATGTAATGAACAAAGGGGCCATTGCCAAGCTTGAAATCTACCAGCAATGGTGAAGACTGCAGTCAGAAGAAGCAGGCCAATGATGGAAAGATAAAGATTCCAACCGAGAGACACTTGTATAAAAAGGCCACCAGAAAATAGGTCTGCCTGAAGGTAAAAGAATGACATGAAAGGAGCATGGGTGAATGAGAAAAGGGTACATCAGTTAGTGTAATTAGAGGAATACCAATTTGGATATTTTTTTTTCCAAATGACATTTTCCATTTGATGCACACCGATATCTTGGTGAGGATGCACAGCAGGAGAGAGAGCAAAGAAAGGTATATGCGGATCCGCTGTCCACCAAGTCGCTTATGTAGAAACTCGGGCATGGTGGCCACTTCAGCTCTCATGTACATTGGCATGAAGACCCAGCCCAAAAGAACAAGCACCCAGGCAGCCTGATGGACACACTCAATGTTAACATCAAGAAATAGAAATATGATCATCTCAGGTCAAAATGCTTCGTGTTGTATTTGATAGACTACACTACCAGTCAAAAGTTTTAGAACACCCCCTTTTTCCAGTTTTTACCAAAATTTAAGCAGTTTAATGCTTCAATGTACCCCTGAAATTAAAGCATAGAACAAATAAACAATTGCAGATAAAAAATAAATCGTGAAATCGTTTTGTTGAACAAAATTTAATTTAAATTTTTGACTCATCAAAGTCGCCACCTTTTGCAGATAGAACAGCCAAACATACTCGTGGCATTTTTTCTACAATGGAAATCAAATATCGTTCGGAAAGTTCTTCCCAACACCGTTGCAGAAGTTCCCACAAATGTGTTGCACTTGTAGGTTGCTTTGCTTTCACCCTTCTGTCCAGTTCATCCCAAACCAGCTCGATGGGGTTTAAGTCTGGAGACTATGCTGGCCATTCCATGATTTGAAGCCTACCGTCTTGTTCTTTCTTCTGACATAGCCTGGAGGTATGTTTTGGGTCGTTAACTTGCTGTAGGATGAACCCCTGACTAACTAGGTGGAGACGAGAGGGTATTGCCTGGCGCTGCAAAATACTGTGGTAGCCCTTTTGGTTCAGGGTGCCAGTCACTCTGTGCAAGTCGCCGACTCTAGAACCAGTAAAACAGCCCCAGGTAATCACGTTTCCTACTCCATGTTTGACAGTTGGTGTCACACACTGAGGAACCATCCTTTCGCCTACTCGATGGTGCACAAAAACCCCACGTGATGAACCGAAGATTTCAAATTTGGATTAATCGGTCCATAAGACCTTCCAGTTTTCAGTAGTCCACTGGCGATGCTTCATGCTTTCTCAGTCCTTCAAACATCCCTATCTGCTTCAGGATAGGCCCAGAAAAGCCTCTTTTTCTTATTTTGCAATATTAGCAATGGCTTTCTTACTGCCACTCGACCTGTCCAACCTGCAGCTCGAAGTCTTCTCTTCACAGTTGAAACTGAGACTTCCTTACTTCGACCAGTGTAAAGCTGTGCTCGAAGCTGCTGTCCTGTGAGCCGCCTATCACGCAAGCTGTTGACTCTCAGAAACTTAGTCTTCTGATTGTGTTGTCGCTTTGGGTCTGCCAGACCTCTTCCTGTCAAAGTTTCCTCTCATTTCCAAGTGCCTTTTGATGGTGGAGGAAACTGTACTCACTGACACCTTGGCTCATTTGCAATTTCTCAAAAGGAAAGACCAAAACTTTCAAGGGTTATAATGGTCTGTCTGTCTTCCTTTGTTAATTGTCTTTTTCTCGCCATTATGATAGCAATATACTACTTCCTGCAGTGCAATATTGTCCAAATAATGCTTCAGAGGGTGTCACAACACAGTCTGTTCCAACACTGCTTTTATACAGACAGAGGGTTTGTAAGTAATCAACAAAAGTTGGGACACCTGTAGGAATTGTTTGCATCAACTTTCAAGGCTTAATTTACTTCCATTGCTGCAGAACAGCTGCAGTTGCTAACCCATTACTTGCTCCCTGAAAAGGGCTTTTTTAAACAACTCTGAAATGTACATTATTTTTCAGTTTTTGGCATCCTAAACTTTTTTTTTTTAATCTCCGGCAGTTTACCGCTTAGCTTTGTACCATTTCAGGTTATTCACTGGACTTGAACTGCTTAAATTTCAGTAAAAACTGGAAAAATGGGGGTGTTCAAAAACTTTTGACCGATCGTTTAACAAAGGGGTGAAACTCTGTGTTTGATCCAAAATCGTTATCTTGTGTGCTCTTAGTTCCTGCCACATTGTTCATGTTTGGTGAATAAGCATAGCCATTTGTCATTGATCAGAAGTTGCTTTATATTGTTTTTGTCATATTACTTTTCCTTCAAATCATAATATATGAAGGGCTGTATTTCATAATAATGAGATTATTCCTAATTTGAGGGTGAGTGCTGTAGGTTATTGCTTGTGAGTGCTAAAAGCAGATCTCTTAAATGGTTACATAGCTCACGCACATTCCACTCGAAGCCGCCGATGGCGATCCCTCCTGCTGCACCAGATCCAGCAATTCCAATGAACAAGCTGCTGCCCACATTGCTTGAAAACAGGGATGCACCAATCTGCTCATTTGTGTTAGGAGAATGATAAAGGGGTTACAGAGTATCAACATGAGAAGATTACAGTAAGGTCATGTCTCCTCTCCACATCTCCCCCACCCCCTGCCAGTGTGTGTCTGTGTTGTCGCATATGTGGCCTGGCACCACTACAGCTTTTTACCACAGTCTCGAGTGGATTTGCAACCGCCAACTAAAACTCCGGCCAAAAACATCAGCTTGGCAAAGTCTCAAGAATCAGCATCACCTTGAAGATGGACTCGTGTTTGTCCTACGTTCCGTGACGGTAACAGATCACCAGATATAAGCTTTCTGTGCCATTTCATATTACCGGCTGTACTTGCAAAAGTCCCCACTCATGAGGGTGGGTATCGCTCCCATGATGGCTTTTATTGTTTGTTAGGTCTTGGAGTGTCTGTTCAAGCACCTCATAGACAGTTCGGTGTCATTGGAGCTTCATCAACGGTGATTGAATAGTTCTCTTCTATCACCTTTTCAAGTGATGTACCTTTTGGATTGCTTAGCATATCTGTTTGGTGAACGTTTATGGAGATGTGAAAGATTAATGGAGGTTCCTTCCACCTGCGCTTGCAATCCAGATTGATGCCGTTACGAGGGCAAAGCAGCCTTGTGAAATAATTGACGCCAGTATTGAGTTTATCAGAAATGTCTTTCCCATTCCACCAGGTGTGTCAACAAGGAGTGTACCTTCTCTTTCGTTTCCCATGATGGCAGAGGATCGGTTGAATGCCTGTTCTTGATCAGGTGTTAGCTGACTTTTCTCGTCACCATGGAATGCTGCTTCATTCCGTGCATCATAGTTTCTCTGAAAATATCCTGAGTGACGTGTTTAACTGTTGTCCTATCAGGCAATGGAAGTCCATAATGGTCTCGATTTTTCCTCCTGTGAAGAGCACCTTAACTTCAACACCAATAAGGGTTTGATTGTGAATGTGTTATGTGTGTTGTTGCACATTGATGCCAGGTTTGTTGTTGTTCTGATGTACGATGTCTTTGAACATGCCGTTTCGATGCTCCTGCCACAGTAAAGAAGGATTACTGGGTTTGCAATAAGTGAAGATGATGCCAAAGATGGCGCATATTGAAGAAGGTGAGTTGTTTGATACTGATTATTGGAACTTGTAAGGTCAAATTTAGGTGGTGGTCATCATTGAGGAGAGCACAGTCTCGGCAACCAAAAATTTGTACTTGACCTGTCTTCAACTTTCCTGAGAGCTGAAAAATAATCAGATTCCTTCACTCAATGGAGGAGAAGTCAAAGAGGGTAACCACTGTCTTGTTAAGAGCGCACGGTGTGAAGGACTTACAGTCTCTTCCAAGACACTGCGCTCGCACGAGAAAAGAGCGAAAAATTAATTCCTTGCTTTCATCTGGCCCAACTCTCCTTGACTCTGTTCAAGGTGTAATACATCGGCAGCCAATATAAATAACCAATCAACTCTCACCGAATCAAATAGGAAATGCTAATCAATTACACCAAGTTGTTCAATCCGATTTTCCAACTTGTTGAAAACATTCTCCAGTTGCTGCTTGGTAATTTCATGAATTGCATTACCAAATCCGGATCTGCAGCTCTGCTTTCATTAATTTGTGAGCATAAATCTTCCAAAGACCTGAGTGCCACACAGAAGCCATCCTTGTTTGCAGGCATTGTGTTGGTATAATCTCTGTGCATGATGTCAGCGTCATGTTGCCTTCAGGGTCATCTATCCATCCATTTATTGGGATTATACTCTGTGCAGAGCATATTGCTGCCTCAGCAATTTACTGGGCTTATTGGACACAATCCTGGACAGGTCGCTACGCTGACGCAGGTTACTCGAATGGCTCACTCATCCCAGCAAGCTGGTACTCATTTTTCCGACCTTGGAAGGATGACATGCTGAGTGAACCCCACCTGGTATTAATTCAACGGCAGGGCGGGATTTGAACTCAGGACCCGAGGATCCCAAGCATAGCAGCCTAACTATTTAGCCAACACCAGGCACAGAGTTGGGATGAGTGGCTCTTTTTACCTCGGCCACTGAAGGTGAAGGAGGTTATGTTTTCACCACTCTATGTCTGTTTGTTTCTGTCTGTCTGCAGGATATCTCAAAAAGTTGTGGACGGATCCGGATTAATTTTGGTGGACATGTTGGGTGTGTGACAAGGAATAATTGATTCAATTTTGGTGAAGATCTGGATTCGGATCTGATAATTTTTTTCAGTGATTCTTCACCATTGAGAGATAGGGCCAACAACGATTATATAGCATGATATTTCAAAAATGTTTTGGGCCCGATATGGTCTCATGGATCAAGCATGACGTGGTAGAGGTATGTGCTCCACCGAGTGCCCTTCTCGTTGTTTAATGTATCCTTCCTGACTGCAACTTCATCTCCGAATTGGTGATCAGCAGGGCAGAGATAATGCGGTTTTGTGGTAGATGATGCTTGTTGCTAACAGGTCATGCAGCATTTTCGATGAGACCGACTTGACATGTGCCTTTCTACCTCATCAAGTTAGAGGGCTGGATACATTCATATATATATATATATATATATATATATATATATATATATATATATATATATATATATATATATATATATATATATATATATATATATATATATATATATATATATATATATATAGTTAAGCCCAAAATTATTCATACCCCATGAAAAATCTGAGAGTTTTGCATTTATCTCATATCTACAAGCTGGAGTGGTGGAACTTTCACTTCACCCAAGGACATTTAGTTGGCATTAATCCACCAGGGGGTTGACTCAGCCTGTCATCCTTCCGAGGTCGGCGAAATGAGTACCAGTGTACTGGGCCGGTGTATACCCCGGTTAAAATAGGTGTACCATATCCCTGTGTCGTAAGAGGTGACCAGGGTTGCGTCAGGAAGGGCATCCGGCGTAAAACATGTGCCAAATCACTATGCGGATCATACGGATGATCCGCTGTGGCGACCCCTAAAGGGAGCAGCCGAAAGAAGAAGAAGAAGAAGAAGAAGAAGAAGAAGAAGAAGAAGAAGAAGGACATTTAGTTGGCATGTACAAATCCACATATATTTTGGCTCAACATTATTAGCATAACAATAGAAATGTTAAGATTTCTGTTTTTATGCCTGTCCAAAATTATTCATACCCCATACCAAGTCTCAGAATTGAGGCCAATGTTTGTGATCATGCACATGCTTTTGATATTCCTGAGATTCTATATAATGTTATGCAATTGTTCCAAGATGTGTGCATACAATCTGAATGCATTACAAATGTGGTCTATTGAATGTACAGTGAGGAATGTTATAGAACAACACTGCTTTTCTACTATAAATTAAGGGGAGCTGATGCAATCATTCTCAGGTCATTGTCAGCATGGCAAAGAAGAAAGAAGTCAGTGAGGATCTTCGGTTGTGCATTGTGAATGCTCACAAGGAGGGGAAAGGCTACAAAGCTATTTCGAAGCCGTTCCAAGTGCCAGTTGCTACCATACAAAGCATAATTAGGTACAAGGAGTTCCACAATGAAAAAAAAAACATTGAAGGACATGGTCGGAAGCCAAAGGTGTCGCCTCATCTGGCAAGAAAAGTATGGCGAGAGGCAAACAACAATCCACGGATCACTATTAAGGCTCTCTTGAACAACCATGGCGAGTCTGGGACCAAGATATCAAGGCAGACACTCCAGCGGACGTTGCACAAGGGCAGTCTCCATGGATGCCGACCAAGAAAGACTCCACTCCACCATCCCAGGCACAAAAAAAGCTCGTCTTGCCTTTGCAAAAGCTCACCTGGACGAAGATCCAAGCTTTTGGTCTTCAGTTCTGTGGTCAGATGAGACGAAAATGGAGCTTTTCGATCACAGAGATATTGCTTTCATTTGGCGAAAGAAAGGTGAAGCATACAACCCTAAGAACACAGTCCCGACCGTCAAGCATGGAGGCGGGAGCATAATGCTTTGGGGATGTTTCTCAGCCAGTGGGCCCGGCAATCTCGTCAAAGTGGATGGCATCATGAAAAAGGAGCAGTACATCAAGATCCTTGAAGAAAACATCAAACAGTCCGCAGAGAAACTTCACCTCGGGGAGCATTGGACGTATCAGCAGGACAACGATCCAAAACACACCGCCAAGTCAGTCAATAAATGGTTCCGGGATAATGATGTGGACGTTCTGGAGTGGCCAAGCCAAAGTCCGGACCTCAACCCAGTCGTGAATCTGTGGAGGGAGCTCAAGACCGGAGTGATGGCAAGGAAGCTTTCTGACCTCAAAGACCTGGAGACCTTCGCGAAGGAGGAGTGGGCCAAAATCCCTGTAGAGACATGCAAAAACCTTGTGAGCAAGTATAAAAACCCATTTGGAGGATGTAATCACAAACAGAGGCTTTTCCGTTGATTACTGAATGTGACTTTGAACTGATCTAAAGGCCCAGTCACACCTTGACGTTTTAGCCAGCTTATGCAGATTTTTGAAAAATTTGTCTAAAACGCTGGCATACGTCGAATACATTTTAGGTAAGTTTTGGAAACATTGAGAGCATGCTGAAAAACACTGCCATATGTCGTAGTACACTGGCTTTCATCGTTGTACTTTGCGGTTGTCCTCAAATTTTACGACTTATGCCAGCATATGACTCACAAGTTCCGCTACACTGGCCATAAGTTTTAGGTACGTTATGCGATCGTTTACACACGCCGGCCACACGTTACTTGTAAGTTACTCATAAGTCGAAACACATCGGGGTAATGTTTAGCGTACCCGAAACTTATTTCTAACCTATGAGTAACGTGTTGTAGGCACGTTATGCGATCGTTGACACACGTTACTTGTTACTCATAAGTCGAAACACGTCGAGGTAATGTTTAGTGTCAGTGTTCCAGACTCCATCGTTTTTTTTTTTGTTGTTTTTTTTTTTCTTCGGCATGACTGTGATGTTGACACTTCGATATCTAGTGCGGTTATAATATAATATAATTAATAGGCTGCCGCTCAACGATTTAAATCATAACCGTACAAGAAATCGAAGCGTCAACATCACCGTCATGCCGAAGAAAAAAAAAAAACTATGGAGTCTGGAACACTGACGGGTTCCTCCTGTGTGAACGCCATTTTTATATACCAATTCCCCGAAACACTGCCAATACGCCATGAAATGGTAGTTTGTAAGTGAGAAACACATTCATTTAGTTATTTGGTCGTCCGGAAGACATCAATCAATTACGTCTACATACGTCAATGTGCGTTGGAATTACGTAAGGAATTGGTTCAAACCACGTTACTCATAAGTTAGAAATAACTTTCGGGTACGCTAGACATTAGCTCGATGTGTTTCGACTTATGAGTAGCTTACAAGTAACTTTTTATCAACGTGTGCCAACGATCGCATATCGTGCGTACAACTTATTCCCATCGCATGCGGAACGTGTGAGGCATACGGCAAGTACGTCGTAAAATTTTTAACATGTTTAAAATTGCATGACGTACTCCACTTACTATGACGTATGATAGCGTACTTTAGCGTTCTATTCACGTATACCAAACTTACCCATACCGTATTCGACATGCCCCAACGTTTTAGACGCATTTTTCTTTGGTCGGCATACGCTGGCAAGATCGCAAAGGTGTGACTGCGATGTTGACACTTCCATTTCTCCTGCGGTTATGATTTGAGTCGTTGTGCGGCAACCTTTTAATAGGCTACGCCACGTGATCGGCGGCGATACGTGCAGCACGCTATGCATAAGTTAGACTATCGTTGGGCATAGGTTGTGAACGCCGACAGCAGGCTAAGCATTCGTTGGTACAAGTTATCTATA
>NC_140966.1:15294707-15299707 GCF_056783735.1 Eptatretus burgeri
CCTTGATTGAGTGAATTGAAGCCTCCATAGTGAAATCGGCTTGTTTCTATTCGACAACAACTTATACTCGACTTGTCTATTAATAAAGGAAATAAAAATATTACATATTATATACAAAAAACACAAGTAACGACATACCGAAGCTTTTCGTGCTGCACTTCTCAAGATAAATCGCGGCAAGAGAAAGAAGGAAGTAAAAAGAATGTGCAAATCGCATTGATTGGTTCATCAGTCATGACGTAAATGGTAATCTGATCACCCATTGGTTGGTTCTTCGTCCTCACTATCTCGGGCTCCGATTGGCTGGAGCGGGCTGCGAAGAACCAGAGTGATGACTCGCCATTTGCACCGTCACCATGGAGTTGGAGGGATTGGAAAATTAGCCAATTCCACATCGACTTCTAGGCCGAAAAATACGATGTATTACAAAGGGTGAATCAGAATAATGTGTAAACTACTCTGAGATGTTTTTCTTTTGTTCAAATGTGAGTTAATTCTTTTCCATGTCGATCAATCAGAGGTTCCCCTGCAAAAAAAACAGGAATGCTGAGTGCTTGCCTTCACGAGATGAAGCGGTTGTGGTGAATTGAGGTGAATTGAGGGACATGACGCGGGATCACATGTTGTGCGTCTCGCGTATAAGGGGAGGTCTCCGCGGCACGAGGTGATTGTCCCCGGGGCATTGCCATTTCCATCGGCTGTTCACTTGATGCTCGTTGACTGAAGGCGCTCATTGACTGGTGAGAATGGAGATTATATCGAACTCCGTGCTTACGCGGATTTATTCTGCGATGATTAATTGCACATGTATACGTTACTGCTTATGTACTCCTAGCTGAACCTGTATTCCCCGGTGTGCCCACAGAAGCGGCTCCAATCAAATGGAATAAAGCCTAAACTCTGAAGGTTCTTCTCTCACTCTCATTACAATTTATTCCATTTGGTTTTCTCGGCTCTCTCACGATGGACAAGATCTACAAACCAGAGAGGTTCAACGCAGACCCAAACGCGACTGACGCAGAAATGAAATGGTCGCATTGGTTCTGTTCCTTCTCACACGATCTGACCATCATCGAGGAGGGAGCTGACAAATTTGCCGCTCTCGTGAATCATGTCTCGCCCAGCATGTACAGGCTCTTCTCGGAGTGCGACACTTATGAAGCAGCGATCGACGTGCTGCAAGCGCTCTACGTGAAGCCCAAGAACGAGGTATACATACGACATCTTCTCAACACACGCAAGCAAGCAGCCGGGGAGACAATCGATCAGTTCCTGCAAGCTCTGAATCAGCTGGGAAAAGACGGCAGCTTCCGGGCCGTAAGCGCCGAGGAACACCGAAAGGAAGCGACCCGGGAGGCATTCATCCAAGGACTCAGATCAGCCCACATACGGCAACGCTTACGAGAGAAAGCGCAACCCACTCTTGACAAGGTCGTCGATCAGGCACGAGCGATGGATACGGCTCAGCAGCAATCTGAGTCATTTGGGACACCGATGCTGCTAATGAACGCTGCTACGATGGGAACCCAAGGAACCCCACTGGCACAGACACAGCCAGACATAGGGGATGGAGAAACACCCGAGGAGCCGGATACCCAGGCCACGTCAAACTCCTCAGCAACTGCTCCGGTTGGTAAATGCTTCTTTTGTGGGTACAAAAGGCACCCTCGTCAAAAATGTCCCGCCAGAGATGCCACATGCATGAATTGCGACAAGAAAGGGCATTATGCCAGGGTATGTAAATCTACTCTAAGGAGAAATAAACCCACTTCTGCGGCTCTCTACTCGCAAAATAAATTAACTGCAGCCTCCCCGGGGAATCTATCCAAGGCTATCATCAACGTACGAATTAACGGGCATATGGCTGAGGCACTGATTGATACCGGTAGCTCTGAAAGTTTCGTCAACAGCTCGCTAGTAAAGGGCAGGAAATGGATAATCCACCCGACAGACAATACGGTATGCATGGCCGCCACCTCACTACAATCCCGCGTACGAGGGTACTGCAATGTTGAATTGGACGTAAAAGGGTACACGCATCGGGATGTAAGGGTACTGGTGCTTCGTGATTTGTGCGCAGACGTAATTCTGGGTCATAATGTCCTCAAGCAGCACACGAGCGTCGAAATACCCTTTGGAGGAAGCAAGCCTCGTCTAATTTTAAATGCGTTGACCACCGCGGAGGTGACGTCCCCCCAGCTGTTCGCTAACCTGTCGCCGGTCTGCAAACCGATAGCGATTAAATCGTGGCGATATACCACTGCTGACATGAATTTCATCACCTCAGAAATCAAGCGATTACTGGAAGAAGGAATTATAGAACCGAGCGATTCGCCATGGCGCGCACAGGTGTTAGTAACCAGCAGTCAGAACCATAAGAAACGAATGGTTGTCGATTATTCCCGAACGGTCAATCGCTTTACCCAACTCGATGCCTACCCCCTGCCGCGCATAGACGAGATGGTCGAACGCGTGGCCAATTATAAGGTATTCAGCACCATCGACTTGCGAAGCGCCTATCACCAAATTCCCATCCGAGAGGAAGACAAACCTTACACCGCATTCCAGGCAGGGAGGCGCCTCTACCAATTCACAGAATACCTTTCGGTGTCACGAATGGGGTAGCTTGCTTCCAACGGGTTATGGACGACATCATCTCAGATGAAAACCTCAAAGACACTTTTGTTTACGTGGACAATGTCACAGTGTGCGGTAGGGATCAGGGGGAACATGATAGGAATCTGGACAGATTCTTGAGCATTGCTAGAAAATATAATCTGACTCTCAACTACGAGAAATGCGTATTCTCGGCAAGGTCAATTGACCTTCTCGGCTACACAATAGCCGACGGCACAATTAAGCCTGATCCTGAACGATTGCGCCCACTTCGTGAGCTACCCCCACCTCAGGACCTGCAGGCAATGCGCCGGGTGATCGGCATGTTCACTTACTATGCAAGATGGATTTCCCAATACTCCGAGAAAATACATCCCCTAGTGCATTGCAAAAACTTTCCACCAGATGCCGCTGTTGTAAGAGCTTTCCACAACCTCAAGGATGATATCAGTAAGTCCGTGGTTTTATCGATCGATAGCTCGGTGCCCTTTGTGGTGGAAACCGACGCTTCAGATCACGCCATAGCTGCTACACTTAATCAGTCTGGGCGACCCGTCGCGTTCTTCTCGAGAACTCTCTCTAGAAGCGAGCAGAGACACTCAGCGATAGAGAAGGAAGCGTACGCCATCGTCGAAGCGCTGCGGAAATGGAGACATTATTTACTGGGAAACCACTTCACGCTCGTTACGGACCAACGATCCGTGGCATTCATGTTTGATGGGAAAAATAACGGGAAAATTAAGAATGAAAAAATTATGAGATGGCGGATAGACCTAGCTTGCTACAGTTACGACATAGTCTACCGGCCCGGGAAGGAAAACCCTGCTGCAGATACCTTCTCTCGGGTCTACAGTTCGGCAACAATCAGTCGGGCTTTGCAAGACCTACACGTGTCTCTCTGCCACCCAGGGGTAACCAGAATGGCACATTTCGTGCGCAGACAAAATCTTCCCTATTCTGTTGAAGATATTAAACAAATGAATGCTTCATGCCCTGTTTGTGCTGAACTAAAACCCAGATTCTATGGCGCGGCTTCTGGCAGACTGATCAAGGCCACTTCCCCCTTCGAGAGACTAAACATCGACTTCAAAGGGCCCCTGCCGACCGAGACAGACAACAGATACATATTCACCGTTGTTGATGAATATTCAAGGTTCCCTTTCGCATTTCCGTGCTCGGATATGACCTCGGACACTGTCGTGAGATGTCTCTCTGACCTCTTCGCTATGTTTGGGAAACCTTCGTACATACATTCAGACAGAGGGCCGTGTTTCATGTCGGCCGGGCTAAAACAATTCCTATTAGAGCACGGCATAGCAACTAGTCGAACGAAGGGTTACAACCCACAGGGTAATGGGCAGGTGGAACGATATAATGGAGTTATTTGGAAAGCCGTAACTCTGGCGCTGAAATCGAGAGGACTGGGCCCCGAGCGGTGGGAGGTTACTCTTCCCGACGCTCTGAATTCCATACGCTCTTTGCTCTGCACGTCCACCAATGCAACTCCTCACGAACGAATGTTTACTCACCAGCGACGTTATGTTGACGGTCAAACGGTGCCCAACTGGCTAACCCATCCCGGAACAGTGTTCATGAAACGCCCGGTACGACAAAGCAAGTATGAACCCCTGGTGGAGGGGGGCGAACTCATTGACACTAATCCGGAGTATGCTCATGTCAGGCTCCCGGATGGCAGGGAGACCACTGTGTCGGTTCGCCATCTGGCTCCCTCAGGTACTCCTCCCGCAGGTACACCACCTTCTGGCACTCCTCCTTCTGACATCCCCTCCCCAGGTGTTCCCCCCCCAGGAACTCCACCGGGCGACGGGGCTGCCGCGTTCTACCCGAGAGCGATCGAGGAGTCATCCCCGGCACAAGTCGAGGCTCACCAAGAGGATCGGGAGTCTCCCTCAAGTGAAACTGCCATTTACTCCCGGAGAGGTCGACGAATAAGGCCCCCTCGACGACTCGATCTGTAAAGGGGATTATCGGCATTCTCGCTGCTCATGCTCCTATATGCTCATTATATCATATATCGATGCTCATTTCCATGCTCCTACAACTCAAAATAATCACTGCTTGGCATGTATGCTTCTGTAGACCTATTAGTCCGCGTTGCTTGAAATGTATACTCCTATAGTGCTAAAGCAATCATGGTGTGTAAGATGGGCCCCTAGTTGCATTTTAAAGGTGGGGAGAATGTGGTGAATTGAGGTGAATTGAGGGACATGACGCGGGATCACATGTTGTGGGTCTCGCGTATAAGGGGAGGTCTCCGCGGCACGGGGTGATTGTCCCCGGGGCATTGCCATTTACATCGGCTGTTCACTTGATGCTCGTTGACTGAAGGCGCTCATTGACTGGTGAGAATGGAGATTATATCG
>NC_140966.1:15304707-15399707 GCF_056783735.1 Eptatretus burgeri
GCTTTCTATGATTATGGTTGGTTGTAACTTATACTTGGGCACGCCATGGAGACTCGCAAGGTTCAATGATTTATTCATCAAGAAGCCTCTTGGTTTCGGATTCAATAAACTTGGTATCTGTGCTGTTATATCGCCGTGACTTCACGGCTATTGGCTTGCAATCGGGAGTTAGGTTGGCGAACAACAAAGGTGGAGAAACAGTGGCAAGTGCGCAAACTTTTAGAGATGGCTTGGCTCCACCAAAGGGAATCTCAACACTCGAATGCTGTTTCAAGAAATCGTGACCCAGGATGAGGTCAGCGCATAGGTCCTGGAGAACTAACAGCCGAACATCACTGTAGGTATGTTTTGATAAGATCAGCTCAACATTGCAATATCCCTGAACATTTGAGTATAGGGAAGTGGAGGCCTTGGAAACTTTACTGTTGGCAGGGAAGAGCTTCCACTTGTGGGTTTTTACCAAATTTTCGCTCACGAACCTTTTGGAGCTTCCAGTATCGATCAATGCTGTGACTGAGTGCCTATTGATCTGCACTTTCACAACAGCTTTAGCTAGGCAATCCGGCGAAGCAGCAGAGAGTATTGCAAGAGTGGGGATAGCCACTGAGGTTAGTTTAGAAGAAGCGGACCTGCACACTTCAGAGAAGTGGCCTTTTTTTCCGCAGCTGTTGCATGTAGTATCTCTTGCAGGACATTTGCTACGAGGATGCCTATTATATCCGCAGAAGAAACACTTAGTGTTCACGGCAGCAAAAGTGGCCGGCGTCGTGGTGTTTTGCTCCACAGATGGATTCGATGCCACTATTGTTTCCAGAGCTTCTTGAGATAATTCTCGGATCTCTACAGCAGCAACATTAACAGGAGGGACAGGCCACCCATAGGACTCGGAATGTTTCTTAGCCATCTCTAAAGCGCGAGCTTGGTCGAAAGCTGTTTTAAGGCCCAATGTTTTATTTTCCAGCAAGCGTTGTCGTATGTGAGCCGATTGCAGTCCATTTATGAAAGCGTCGCATATTGAATCGTTTCTACACTGCTCCGCGGTTGCAGGCCGGAAGTGCAATCCTTGCTTAGCTGCTTCAGAACTTGCATATATCGAGTGTCTCTCCCGCCTCCTGTCTGCGTGTAGCGAGTACGTGTCTTGCAAATACCTCGTTCTTGGGCTTTACATAGAGTGCTTTGAGAACGATGACGGCAGCGTCGTATGTTTCACACTCAGCGATGCATTCATAGACTAAAGGTGCTACGTGATTAATGAGCATGTTCAGCTTGTCCGGGTCGTGAGTAGCGATGGCTGCCAGAAAGTTTGAGAAGGTGCGGTGCCAATGGAGCCATTGCTTAACTGCCGTGCTTGAGTTCGGATCGGCATCAAATATTTCCGGTTTGAGGAACTTGTCCATGGTGTCGGATTGAGTGAATTAAATTGTTGTAGAATAGAAACAAGCCGATTTCACTACAGAGGTTTTAATTCACTCAATCAAGGTGATATCTGAAAGCATAAACAAAACACAAGTATACACATTGACAATTTTAATAATGCAGTAAATGGTAAAGGCGATACATTACTTTAACGAGATCATCTAACTACGAAGACACGGGAAACGCCCGGATCTCCTCACAGCTTCACACTCGATACATAACGCGTGACGTTGTGTGACTTCACAGCTTCCAACAACAACAATAACAACAACAACAACACTTTTAAGATTCATCACAATAAGACAAGCTAGATCAACTACGGTCATTAGCAAAACTGACATTCGGTCAGGACGATGGAGGTGTTAATTGCTCCCCGACACACACACACACACACGCACACGCACACGCACAACACATCATGGCCTACGGTACTTCTTTAAAACAAGCACCAGAATGATTGTCCGCACTGGTTCAAAGCACATTACATTATGTCGCAGTTCACAACTTAATAAACATGAACACCTGACTCTTATTGTAATACGAGCACTCAATGTTTGTCCACCTAACTTTGCAGCCGCGATAAGCCTTCCTGGTTTTCTTGGTAATCTGCTACGTTTCCTTCGCGACACGCCAGTGCCGAACACATTTCTCGCTGACATTTCTCATCTTATCTTCAATGGTTCCTTGTGCATTTTTCAGATCCAGTAAATGAATAGTATTTCAAAATGTTTACACACACACACACACATACACACACACACACACACACACACACACACACACACACACACACACACACACACACACACACACACACACAATCGTGTTTTGGATTTGTATTGTGCATGACAAGTCATAGTATATAGTAAGCTGTGTGAGAGAGTTACCGGTAACCATGTCATGCCCCTCCCCGCCAGGAAGAACCCTCCCACTGTTTTTCGGTTGGCTTTGTAGGATGACTGAGGTGGGTTACATTTAGGAGGAAGAGGTTGGGATAGTAACATGAAGAAAGGTTAACAAAGAAAATAAACCTTCTGACAGCCAATCTAGTCAAACTGCTGTCTTAACCTTTTCAAGGTCTTTGCGACATCAAAGTGCACTGCTGTCCTCGATCCATGGTGGAACATCATGACCCCATCCTTACGATTGTATTAGGGACCACCAGAAACCCGGTATCAATTATCTTTACAGACTTCACCCAGGCAATCCGATATAGCAATCCGATATAGCAAAACCGATATAGCAATCCCCTTTTGGACCCAGTTATGGTTTCAATTTTAGGCTAAATGGTGACATATTTGCCTATTTTGGCCTCCCAGTTATTTTATAGCCAATTATCAGTTCCAAGTGAGGATCATCCATCCTTCTGGGCCTTCCCGAATTATTATGTTGCCTCCCAAAACCTGTCATGCCCAAATCAAGCACCTGCGCAGAACATCATACAAAGGCTCACCAAGAAGTGGCGATGATACCACATCATCTCCAGAACCAAGGTCCCTGAAAGCCCCATACTCCCTGAAAGGACTTGTGTGCTCAAAATACATTCACAATTCCTTTTTAAACTCCTTCCTCTTTTTTTTTTTTAACCTTTTCTTCCACCTGCTTAATTCTCATCCCAAGTCTCTTTACCAGTTCCCTTGTTCTATGCTCAGAAGTCTTCTCTAACTGTTATTTTCACTTGATTCCACTTACTCTTGCACATTCTCTCCAACAGCATGACCCCTCTACTTCTGTCTTTCCCTTTTGTTTTCAACAAAAACCTGCTTCAAAATTCCTCACGACCAAATTTTTCATCAAAGATTAAAAAAAAAAATCACATAATTATGATACGAGGGATAAAAAGAGAATGAATGAACAAAACATAAGCTCACCCAGATGCCTACAACAAGAACGAACACAAAATATGCCAGAAGTACAAGTATGTCTGGCAAAGAAAGTGAGAGGTAGCCATGAGCACCCATGTTGCTGCTGTGAACCAGACTATACTTTCCCACTCTTACAAATGTGGAAACGACCGAATTTAATCATTAATCTTAAAATTTAATGAGCAACCTTTTTGCTCTTGGCAAGCCTCACAGAAGAGTGCAATGTTCAGTCACATTCCTGCTCTCTGTGTTGAACATTGTCAATACCAAAAACTTTTTTTCTGGTCTGTTTAATCCCCTTTCAACATCAAAACTTTTAAAGATAAATGCATTGGTTTTATTTTCCAGTTTTTAATTAAAATATTGATGCTCATAGAATAGCTGAACCACAGAGGTAAGAAGCCAACACACCAATGATGAACTCGGGGTTAACAGACAGACAATGGAAAGAGAAATGGACAAGGGAATAAAAATAAGACAAGCAGCAAAATATAAAAATAGGGGCAATACCCCTGGGCGCTCACTTGGTAGAATAATGATGTTGAGGAGGAAGTCAACGTGGGATGGAAACAGAGAGAATGTACCAAGGAACGAATGTTATAACAAATACCTAACTAATTTTGGGGGCAACCCCCCCAACCCCCGAATGGCATAAACCCCCTCAGATCCCGATTTTTAAAAAAATGCTGTGAACAAACTTACAAACCGCGTGATGAAGGTTGTTGTTGAGTTTCATTGAAATCGTGTGTGTAGTTTCAGAGAAGAAGTTGCAAGTGTTTACGGACGGACGTGCCATTCCATAAGCTCCCTGGAACTAGGTGCAGGTGAGCTAAAAAAAAGTAGGAACAAACAGATCGAACTTAGGAATAGAAGGGGGGCACAGGCATAAATGCTACAGTTAAAACTATAGTATATGAGAGTTGTATTCTCACATACTATAGTTGGTAACAGGTCCTACAACAGTAGTCTGCAGAGAATTACTACAGGAAAGTAATTATTTTTTTTCCTGGGACGTAAGCAGACAATGGACACCTGGACAAAAAGTAAAAGTTGACAAACAGGGAAAATGTGGAAAAGACTACAGGTGGACTGGAGAGGAGTTTCAAGAGGAAAAACATTTAAGATTGCAGGGATAGACAGAAAATGAAAAACTAATCTTGCTGCAGAAGGTGAGTGTCGATCTGTTGGTGGACTGGCAGAACAATGGATGGAATCAAGAAAACGGTGAATGAGGTGTGCTAAACGCAGTGGGAAGCAAAGAGAAGCTGATGGTTCTGGCATTAACCATTCATTGGGGCACAGATGGGAAAGGTTAACTTTTGTTCTGATGAAGAGTTAACACATGAGACGTCAGCTTCTCTTTGCCTCCCACAGTAGTGAGGAGAGAGAGAGAGAGAGTGAGTGAGTGAGTGAGTGAGTGAGAGAGAGAGAGAGAGAGAGAGAGAGAGTGAGTGAGAGAGAGAGAGAGAGAGATATATATATATATATATATATATATATATATATATATATATATATATATATATATATATATGGAAGGATGGTGCTGCACTGTATTGGGAGGAGGTAGGGCAAAGATGGGAGAGACAGAGAGAGTTATGCTCTATGAACAACACACACGCACACACTTGGCTGATATCGGCAACAACCCAAACACCATGAGTAGCTTTCACTATAAAACAACGTTGCATTTATATAGACATTTCAGGGATATATTCACAACCATTATTCTTTATAAACAGCTGCATGTGACAGGTGGAAAAAAATTTGGCTCAATAATTTAGAAAACATATTAATACTGAAAACGGCTCGGAAATTGGGTGTTATTTCACAACTTGCTCAGAGTGTCGGAGTAAGAACCACTCGCTCAGGATGGAGGAGCATGAACCACTCGCTCAGGATGGAGGAGCATGAACCACTCGCTCCACGGTACCGCTCCATAAACCACGGTACCACTATCGACAACGGGTGGTCGGCAAGTGGCTTAAGCACTCATGCAAGCACTCCAATTAAATGGTTGATAAGGAATGGTAGTAGTGTCAAATAGGAGGCATTGTCGCAGCAATGTCTACCATTTCTCAAAGTCGCAATATACACTCGCTTACGCTCACTCATATTTCTCCTTTTCAAACTGGTACACATTACTTCGTCATCGCGCTCCTCTTTGACACCACTCTCCCCCCCCCCCTGCCGGGGGCTGGGCTTTGCCCCCTTCCATGTGATCATTTGTTTAATTAAATTGAGTAGTCATAATAAGAGTATGTTTTATTTTCAGGAATAACCTAATTCATTCATCAATTTAAAATAATGCAGCGGTGGCCTGTTAAAACCCCGTTTTTTTATTCATACTTTTTATTCATACATCACTCATGATACCACTTTTCTCTTCAAATGCTGTTAGAGCTTTCTTACTAACAGTCTCTGAGAATATTTCATGTTTATAATTTCGAATAAGATTCATCTCTCTATAAACATCCTTTCTCTTCCAGAAACATTCAAGGTAATGTTGAAAGTTCATGGTCTCTTTTAATACACTCTTCTTTCGACCTAAAAGTTTCTTTTCACATTTAAATTCATTTAATCCTCTTGTGAAGTATTTATAAGCATATGCCTTTGATCTAACACCTACAAATTCACTCTGTATCTTTTCACCTAATTCATCTTTAAATTTTACAACAACCTTTTTTATTCTTATTTGAAAAGAGTGGGTTATTTGGATCATAATTACTTGTATCATAAATATCTTCATCTTCTTTCATATCTTTATAAACATCATCTGTAGTTATCTCGAGTATGAAGCTTGCCGTATCCATATATTGCAATACAATGTTCTCACCACATCTTTTCTTCAGATTATTATAAAAGTAATCATGCATTAAATACTTTGAAAGATCTAAAACAGATAAATTGGTTTATCCATCTTTATACTCTCTTTATTCAAATGGACAGCACAAAAATTATCTGTAAATATTTCTACTCTTTTGAAGCTTGGTTTATTTATCAACTTCTCCGCCTGCTCCCAAGTTGTAGCAAGTCTTACATTTTGTCTATTCCTTATATTTTCCATTATTTTACCGAATACATAATTATTCATCAACTTATAAAAGTCCTTCTCAAAATCATTATTAGCCTTTGTTCTCATTAGTTCACGAAAAAATATTTTCACGAAAAAAACAAGTGACCACTATATTCGTTATTGCTGTCTGTATGTCTGTCTGTATGTCTGTATGCCTGTCTGTCTGTCTGTCTGTCCTGAGCATAGCTCCGTGGGTTTTGATCCGATCCTGACAATTTTGGTGGGAGGTTTATAATCATGATGTAGTTGTGTTTTCCTGAAAATGGGCGTGGTGTACCCATTATGGGCGGAGCCACACCCAAAAAACGTGTTTTTAGGGGGTAGCCGATTTCAATTTGCATCTTCTCCTAGGGGGTTTGTCGAATCTTGCAGGGGTTTCGGTATTTAGTTAGCCCAATGGCGCCTGCATAGCCCCACGGAGCTCGATTTTTCATTTTCTTCCCAAGGTCAAGGTCACAAGGTCACGAACTTCGAAAATTGCGAATTTTGACATAAAATTTTTCTTCTCCGAGGGGTCTGTCGAATCTGGCAGGGGTTTCGGTATTTGGTTAGCCCAATGGCACCTGCATAGCCCCACAGAGCTCGATTTTTCATTTTCGTCCCAAGGTCAAGTCCACAAGGTCACGAACTTAGAAAATTGCAAATTGTGTTTTTAGGGGGTAGCCAATTTCAATTTGCATCTTCTCCTAGGGGTTTGTCAAATCTGGCAGGGGTTTCGGTATTTGGTTAGCCCAATGGCACCTGCATAGCCCCACAGAGCTTGACTTTTCATTTTCGTCCCAAGGTCAAGTCCACAAGGTCACAAACTTAGAAAATTGCGAATTGTGTTTTTTGGGGGAAGCCGATTTCAATTTGCATCTTCTCCTAGGGGTTTGTCAAATCTGGCAGTGGTTTCGGTATTTGGTTAGCCCAATGGCACCTGCATAGCCCCACAGAGCTTGACTTTTCATTTTCGTCCCAAGGTCAAGTCCACAAGGTCACAAACTTAGAAAATTGCGAATTGTGTTTTTTGGGGGAAGCCGATTTCAATTTGCATCTTCTCCTAGGGGTTTGTCAAATCTGGCAGGGGTTTCGGTATTTGGTTAGCCCAATGGCACCTGCATAGCCCAACGGAGCTCGATTTTTCATTTTTGTCCCAAGGTCAAGGTCACAAGGTCAAGGTCACGAACTTAGAAAATTTCAAATTTTTACATAAAAATCATACGACCGCCCAAACTTTGAGAGCTAGGATGACAATATTTTTCATGCATAATCTTGAGGTCATTCCCCACCTAATGTCTTGAAACCATTTTGCTTTATCTCAAACACCTTGCCCGTGGCGCCCCCTTCAAGTTTATTTTTACGTTGATTTCATCAAAGTATGGATAATCCGATGAGTGTGAAATGCCATATAGCCTATATGACGTTATATTGTTCCTGGAATGTTCCAGAGGAAGTTTTGCACAAAAGGTCATAATCCTTGACCTTTGACCTTTAAAGGTCACAAAGGTCAAATTTTCAAAGTTGTGGGAATCGAACCGGGTTTTCGACCTTCTTTGACGAACTAACTCCAATAAGCTATAGCATGTATCCTGTTTCCTTATTTTAATGTCCACAACATTGTTTTATGACCTTTAACGTTATGCAAAGGTCAAATTTTTAAAGTTGTTGAACGAAAACGGGTTTTTGACATTTTGCAGCTAATAACCTGTCACTTGTACCACATCATGTTGATCATTTTTATAACTTGGTCAAAAATTATCACATTATCTCATCCTTGACTTCTGAAACAATGTACATCGTCAAATACCGCTCGTGAACCATCGTCGTCTTCAGACTTGTCCTCATATTATTATCAATATATTGACCTCACCCATGACTTTGACTAAACTTTAGTGTCCCATGTACCTTTTAAACTTGTAGTCCTGCTTCTATAAATTGCTTTAGATTTATTTGATGTAAAACATATTTCTCTTTATCAAACAATGTTGTTCGTAATTTAGTTGTCGGAATATATTTAAACTCAGTTGAAGAACTAAAGAAATGTTGATAACCACCGAATAGCTCTTGATTGGGGATCTCTTTTTCAGCTCTGTAAGGAAGGTCTTTATGTTTGTTATGAAGTTTTCCAGGATAGTTTAAATCTACTGCAAAATAATACCCATAATCCCGTTTATCTAAATCTTCTTGACTTGTGGAGATTACATCATCGAAGATAGATTTGAACTCGTATTCTTTTACCCATTTAAAATTACCATAGGGTTGAGATTCAGACATTGCCCAGCCATACAAGTTATTAGCGTCAAAGTACATTAAGTAAGATGTGGGCTTATCAGGTGAGAAGTCTGGAAGATATTTATTATTTGCCTTCACATATCTCTTTGAACAAACTTGTGAAATTCCTCCTCTTTTAGCCTTCTCAATCATCACGAGCATATCTACATCACTTAGAATATCAAGGGGTTGTTTAGTCATTTTTAACATAGTGCTCCAGGTTAGTCCAGGAGATGTAAAATAATGGACAGGATCAAGTTTATAGGAATCTTTAAAATAACAAACTTCTCTAAATTTCTCAAACACATCAGCGAGTAATAAAACATCAGTTTTAAATCAAGGTCATGATATTCACCCATATTCTTTATCTCAAATTCTTTCCAAACTTGTTTTGCTCTTTCATATTCTTCACCCATAATATGACATCTTCCAAACTTGTTATAAAAATGCTTTTGAGGAGGAAGTCTTGTTTCTTTAAATCTTTCAAAGGAATCCATATAATCATATGGGTAAATGCCCTTTTTAGTTAGAAGCATAGACTCCTATAGAGAAGGACTGGAACCTCCCATGCTCGGCGTTTGTAACTTGAGTCTGAAGGATTAACTTGAGTCCGGGGCTAAAATGACTTCTAGAAGGGCTCGAGACACGACCTCGGGATCCATATAGGGGTTTTTGAGGACGGCGAGTTCAATAGTGTCATTTTCAACACCACCTGAGGTCATATTCAAGGTCAAAAGGTCATATTTCAAGGTTAAATTACTGAATTTTGGTATTTTTTGCCCGTTTTTGTGTCTAACTCATAAATGGTGAGAGATGGCTGATTGTAATAAGATGCAAGTGTGTAGAGCTGTCAAACTTTGATATTTATTGTCATATATTGTCATGTCATCACATGTCATCACATAAACCTTCTGAATATCACTCCAGTAAGTTTTGTACTCATTACCATCTACAACAAATGAGAGTGTCTTGCCATCAACAGTAATCCAGTTGTTGCGAACATTTTTGAAGATGTGCACGTAGTCGTACACTAAGAACATAGATTGCTCTTGAATTGACAGTACTTAGCAACTTCCTGGTCCTCCAAGTTTTGAATATACATTGTGGTTGGTATTGCAATTGTCACATATCAAAGAAATCACAGTACTGCCAGCACCAACTACAGCTGATGCAGCTTCGATAAGGAGTTCCTTCAGCTGATCGGCAGTTAGTTTTTTTGCAGGGCAAAATGCGTAGAATATTGCGTGGACCACCGAAATGGGAGGCAACTTCAACAACCATAGCATGTGAAGGAAGCATTTCGTGTTCACCACCCGCTGCTGCATTTTGAGCATATCCTACAACATGCCCTCCAGAAAATCGCAATGTCTCGACCAGCTTTACCTCGTCAGACATTAAATTGACCAAACGCTGCTGTGGTTTAAGCTGGTCGAACAAGGTTTTGAGGTTGGAGTCCTGCTGACTACTAGCAAGCATCTGTTTTACCTTTTTTGTTGATGGTAGAATGATTAAGCCGGATCGACGAATCATTTTGTATGCACTGGGTGATATGTTGTGAAGCTGCATTGTGAAAATCATCGTATCAGTATCAAATCGGCGACGATCAAGAGGTTTGAACATAAGATGGAGCTGCGACAGAAGGAAGGTGAAATGAGGAAGCTCGTGTGCCTCAGTCATCCAACAGAGCTGGCTTATTACAAGCTGAAGAATTTCCTTGCTTGTGCATTCATAGATGTTTACCTGGTCAGTTATGGATCTAATCTGGGACCATTTTGAGAGCAGGCTGTTCTTCTGCAAAGGAAAAAGTCGTTTGGGCACCTCAATGCCATCTTTCTCAACTCTATTCAAGAATAGAAATCCAAAAGGTGACTGAACTTGTTGGAAATGAAAGAACTGCTTGACAGTTTGTCCAGTAGCATCAGTTCTTGATAGGTAAAGGTTTTCCTGGTCTTTTATGACATTAAAGCCAGGAAAATAGGAGCTGATTTTAGCACAGAAGTGGTAGAAATCTTGGATATTGTCTGCAGCCTCATCAGCTGCCTGCATCTTCTTAGCTCTTGATTCTGACGTCGAAGATGATGTTGGGCGTGGGGCTGAGGTCACCTGCTTCAAAGCTGATTTCGGTACTCCAGGAAATATTGATGGGGGTTCTTTGGGTCGTTTGCCACCCCGAACTGACACCCAATCACAATTGAAATGTCTCACAAATATATATATATATATATATATATATATATATATATATATATATATATATATATATATATATATATCCTTTAAGCACCTCAAGCTTTCTTTCTCATTTGGCATTGCCAATATCCATCTCTCCCTCTCCTCAGGATCTTTTGGGAAGGATATGACCTTTACATAAGGCGTCCCATCATAGTTTCCTCTACAACCAAAGCAGCTGCAACGACGTGGCATATTGTCACCAAAGCAGGAAACAACACAAAGATCCTGTGAGATCACCAGCTGGACAGTTTCTGAAAGAGAAACAAACAAAACATACATTAGTTAATGATGATAGAAATCAGTAAGTATGTGCAGTAGGTGCACAATGTCATGTTTTGTCATAGACTTTACAAAAGTTTTCCTCTATGAGTTCGACTCAAAAACGGGAAAAAAAATACCAAAATTCAGTCATTTGACCTTGAAATATGACCTTTTGACCTTGAAGATGACCTCAGGTGGTGTTGAAAATGACACTATTGAACTCGACGTCCTCAAAAACCCCTATATGGATCCCGAGGTCGTGTCTCTAGCCCTTCTAGAAGTCAATTTAGCCCCGGACTCAGGTTAATCCTTCAGACTCAAGTCACAAACCCCGAGATCGTGAGGTTCCAGTCCTTCTCTATAGGAGTCTATGGTTCGAAGAGAAATGTCTTTACCCAAGCCGGCTTCAGTCCTAAATTGACTAGAAAGTATTGGAAAAGAGGAGATGTTTGAAATCAAAGAACTTGGAGGGCTTGTCATAAATTTATGAGTCAATAAATCTAATATTTGTATTTACACCAATTTCATGAGTATAAATCTATTTTGTGAATTAGATGTAATTTTGATCTGTATTAGGAATTGCTATTATCTTTCCAGGAGTCTTACTTATAGAGCAGGAGCCCGCAGGCTCGGGTGTTATTATGGATTATTATAACCGAAGAAGACGCTCAACCGAAGAGGGGAACAATTGCCGTCCTCATTGTAAGATGCCAGATGATATTCTCACCTCAGAACTCTGAGTCTGCCGGGACACTGCTGCTGGGTTGACATTCTGTGGTCAATATCCGTATCACATAATTGGCGCGAGCTCAACCTGGAAGCGGAACGGCCCCAAGTAGGTTTCTGATATTATTCGTATAGCTTGTAATACGGTATAAACAATGACAGACGATTTTGCCGCTGGAATACCGGTGACAGACGCTAATGAGATGCCGCGAAAATCAGGCTGGCTCAACTGAACTGCGGAACGGCTAAAACCAACGCAGAATGCTGTTAAGGGGTCCCCTGAGTACAAAAGGAGCACTGTCAGACAATTTTGTCACTGGGCCCCCCAGGACAGACGCTCCCTAATTTGGGACCCTTTGGTTGCGCTAGCTCAACCGAACAGCGGAACGGCTAAAACCAACGCAGAATGGTAGTACCAGGTCCCCTGAGTACAAACGGAGCACTGACAGACAATTTTGTCACTGGGCCCCCCAGGACAGACGCTCCCTAGTTCGAGTTCCGTTTGGTTGCGCTAGCTCAACCGAACAGCGGAACGGCTTAAACCAACTCAGAATGGTAGTACCAGGTCCCCCGAGTACAAAATTAGTATTGACAGACAAATGTAGCTGGGCCCACCAGATACGCGATTATTCAATTGATGATTTATTTTGCACGATCACATCCTACATATCACGTTCTGAAGGGATAATTCACGAAAGAAAGAAACAGATGTTTAGAAATTCCATCCAGTATTCCAATACAGACCTGTTTTCATTTCTTCTCACTCTGCTGACAATGTCAGTCTGAGTCTAATCAGTCAGAGTCTTCTGACCATGGCTCATCATCATAATCATCATCATCATCATCAGGTGACTCGACATCACCTACCGGCTCAGACTGTTCCTCGGCTTCAAGAACTGAAGTAGGAAGGGATTCCCCCTCAAACCACTGCGGTGTGAGGTATCCGTTCACCATTCGCCGTCCGTAGTTCGTCGGCTCCATACCTCTGGTAGGTTGGGTTGTCGCAGCAGCGCACCACAAGCTTGTTACGCACTGTGCGTGATGGATGTGCTGGCGTGTGGCTGGCATTGATGGCGGCAATAGGGCTCCATACACTTTCCTGATATTACCGAGTGGGTTGTCCTAAGTAGACCAAATAGTATTAACCTAGATGAACACTGGAATAAAAAAAGCGACTCAAGAGAGATGATCTTCGACGTTAGATAGTGGACTGCATATTATAGGTTCAGAATTCGTTACTTCTCATCCGATACTAGGACATCCCACACAGATTTACCATATATCATACAAGGGCAAAGAATAATAAGACAGCTCACTCAATTATTATCGGTGGGACACATGGAAGTTCCAGACTGCTGCTCACCTCGGCAATCTTTCCGGTCATTGCCTGGAGCTTCAGATACCCGGCTTCGTTCACATCAGTCGTTCTAAGCCTGGTGTTGGCTTAGTGGTTAGGGTGGCGGCTTGGGATCCCAGGATCCTGAGTTCAAGCCCCGTTGGCTGCTGAATTAACACCTGGGGGTTGACTCAGCCTGTCATCCATCTGAGGTCGGCAAAGTGAGTGCCAGTGTACTGGTCCCGGTGTATGCCCCGGTTAGAATAGGTGTACCATATCCCTGTGTGTCGTAAGAGGCGACCAGGGTTGGCGTCAGGAAGGGCATCCGGCCATAAAACATTGCCTCAAGAAAAAGCCAAACCCCTGCACAGCAGGGAAAAATGGCTGTAAAAACGGTCATTTTATTCACATCAGTCGTTCTGGGAAATCCATACAAACGACAGATGAATTTTGCTGCGGCACACTCATCAGGCACCATTCCTGGTTCTCCCAGATCGCTGAAGAATCGAACGAACTCCTCATTCTTGATGACGAGTTCGAAGCCTTTCATTTTACCCTGCCTGCAAAATGAAATACGCAGGGGATGATAGGGGATAAAGAAACTTTCATTTCATCAACAATGCATTTTTCATCACACTCACTCTAGGACAGAACAAGGCCGGAAGGTACACAAACCTGTAAAAAGCCGAGGTGAAGTCGGAGCCCGTGAAGGCATGGAACCCCGGCAGTGCTGCTGGAAGACCAGGTCTAATCGCCTCGAGCTGCTCTAGGATATTCTTCAGGTCCAATAGACGTCGATTGTTGCCCATACCACAGTCCAGCGAAACGTTCAGGTTAGCCAATAGTTCTGGGCGGAGCTTGGCTAGATGACCAAGCACTATCACGCAGATGTCTGTATCGGAGGCCCGGATCACAATATTGCCGGTGCACTGAGCGAGGTGGTAAGCGATCAGTGTATCGGCCTCCTCGTGGTCGGCTTGGAGGTGCGGCGGCTCGCTGGTGGTGACCTTCCAGAGAACATTGTCGAAAGCGTATCGGTAACATTGTCCACCGTGGGACACAAAAAATTCCTTTCCACGAAGCAGTGGTCCATACGCGTCTTTGGACCAATCACCGAGAAGAAACTTCGCCAGCTCGTTTTTGAAGATACTGTTCTTCAGTAGTTGTTGCCCACTGTGCTTGGTTGTTTGATGACTTCCTGTTATGACGTACTCTCGGTCATCGGCTCCTCGGAGTCGTCGTTCGCCCTCTTTGATGGAGTCTTTTTGGTGTCGATCCAAGCATAAGTGAATTTCAGTGGCGCTGCCGGTGCAGACGGACGAAAGTATCTGTCTGGCGATCTGGCCATACGTCGTTCCAGCCGCAGTTCGTGACAGCATGGAATGAACGATCAGGCCTCCGTCAAATATCTTAGCGTCACGGCCAACTCAGAGAACACCTCGGTGGTAACCTGAAGGCTCTCCAACTTCTTGAGAAGTTTGGCTTTTTCTGTCTTGATTGGCGCGTCATCCAGATGTGCTAAAGCCATTGGGGAGTCGGTGATCGGATATCTCAGTAAAGTACGCATATCAAGCCTGGTGTTTCTAGCGGCCACCAAGAGTATCCACGTGAATACATCCCGAAGATTTTGCGCGTTTCTCACCATTGCAACGACCGTTCTTCTCGTCTTTAGTGTTTCTGACGCGAAAATTTTAATCGGGATTCTTTTCACTGGCTTGAAGAATCGCTTGGGATCGCCTTCCCACTCGCTGTGGAAAGAAACCTTGGCCATTTCTCCGCGCTCGAGGGTACAGAGCAAGTACTCGGAAGTTGAGGATGAAGCAGCTTTCCCGGTCGTGATATTAATCAGCGTTGGTTCCTCGATACGGAAAGGGTTGCAAGTCTCTTCGATCGATGCAGTTAGAGCACCAAGATGTGAATAATAAATCCTTCGCAATCCGTCTTTTCCGAGTCTGTGTTGCTGAGGTCTCGCCCTTCTCTAAGACACATCTCCCTGAGTTCTGTGAGCGCCATGGTCATCTGGCTCCGGTTCAGCGACCAGCGTCGCATTGCGGCCTCCGAGTTGCGAAAAGCAACAATTCCCTTCGAAGCTGACGCGGCATCCCGATTGTAAGTTTGCTCAAGCGATAAATCAACCGCTGTGCGTGAAAAATTCTTCGATGTCCGCCGGATAGAGAAGGCCCCCTGATCCAGGATCTCTCGAATTCTCGGAGGGCTGTCTTCATTTTTCCCAGGAACAGAGTGGCCCATCGAGCGTAGTTCCCTCTGTTCAGCGCGAAGTACACGCCAACCACTACCTCCTATATTTTGATGTAGCCCTCTACATCGTTGGTGCGCACCGATCGCTGCAGTTGGCGATGCACTCGGTTTATGAGGAAAATGTAGATGGTCCAGTACTGTGCAGTGGGGCCAAAGTTTCCTTGCAGTGATTCACTGAAAAAAGCTTGGTACAGCTTAACTTTCTCCAATACCGACGGGTCATTTAGATAACGTATAGCTTGATCAGGCTCTTCCGGTACGTTGGCGAAAGTCAGCTCAAAATCATCACGTGCCTCATCACGGAGGTTTTCCATGAATCTCTCATATAACTTCCTCTCCATTGCTGTCGTGAACAGTTCATGGAGTCGTGTACAACGGTTGTAGAATTTCCCTTTCAGGAAACCGACCACAGACCCTTCAGTGAGCACCTCTGAGTCCGTTAGGAGCGCTGTGATACCGGAGCCATCAACAAATGTTCCGAGTTCCCCAGAGTATGCCAGTTCGATATGAAAATTTCCGAGCATGATGTGGAGCTTGTCGAACACTGGTGCCTCCAGCGCTTGGATCGAATAGGCCTTGGACGCAACGGCCAGATCGTACGTAACTACGCCGAATTCGTGGTTTGTTTCTCTGGCCACGTTCATGGTGCGAACCATGGTCTCTCGCACAACGTCATTATTCGTCGGGGAGCGACCGATCGGATCCATGTGGCATATCCGCTGCAATGGCAGTTTGTCTTTTATGAACTTTGAGACGAATCCTGCTAACATGGGCAAAGCCTCAGTAATGCTCCGAAAAAACCAGTAGAAATCAAGGGTTGTTAGAAGGGATGAGTACGTGAATGCTCCACGCGGAACAATTTCAACCGTCGACCTCGGGCTCGTCGCACTACCGTCTTGATATCTGGATGCAGTGCTGGGGCAACTGATGATTGCAGCAGTGATGGGCTTCCGGAAAGGTGGTACTACGCGCTCGTCACCCGTAAACTTATGCTTATTTCGTCCACATTGAACTTCTCTTGTGCGTACATTGTGACGCTCGTTCGTTTTGGTGACAATATTTGATAAGTATGTCCCACTGTAGTGTGTAGAGTGGATTTCCTATCTAAAGTCTCCATGTTGGCATCATTGTCATCCCAAGCGCAGGCTGTTGCGAGGTTAGGTTCTGGATGGATGCCGTCTGGGGCATCTTGGTACTCAGATGTGATGGCGTAGGCGAACTCGGTCTCCAGCCCCTTAATTTCTGTGTAGTTGATTGCATGACCCTCCCTGCTGAGAATTTCTGCGCCCAGCTTTGAACTAGTCAGAGCCGAGAACCCCAATCCCATGGCGACGTTCTTCCAGGGTCTAATGGACCCGCGACTGACATTAAAGATGGCGTCCGATGCCATCGCCTGCACCTTACGTCACACATTTTCATCGGCAGTAAATGAGGGGGTAACGCCGCACATAACAGCAGAAAAAAAGAGTTCTAATGCTTCCGGTATTTTTGGAGCGGATTCCTTTTGACTTTCGATGCTCGTGGGGTAGGTGTTTTTTATTTTGGCAGTTGCTGTTTCACGGCTCAAAGAACTAGAGCTGCCGATCTTAGTACCTCAACCCTTTTTGCGTCTTCCGCGTTATCGTTCAGTTCCAGATGAGCTTGTTCACTGTCAACACTGCTGTTGTGCAGGAACAGCCCTTTTCTTTGGTCAAGGAGCGAAGATTGCAGACTTGACCCGTGAATTTTCTTCATTTTTTCCACCAACTTCTGTGTAGGGTAATTTTTCACGTCTTCCAAATTGCCCCCAGCTTCCACGAACTGAGCTCGGTAAATCTCCATTAAATCGGACACCATGATGCTTTTCTGTTTCTCGATCACCTCCATTTCTACATATGTGGCAATAGCAGCGCTGGCAAGCTGATGGTAACGCCTGTGAGAAGGGGCTTCCGCCGAGGTTTCAGCTTTTGTTTCCGTTTCGTAGTCAAATTTGCGGCGGCAGGAGCGATGGTATTCTGCCTCCATGGCGATCAAGTCGACAGCGCTCAGTACTAGTCCATGTAGGTGGCCATTCGTCGAACGCGCTGCGCGCGCTTTCAGGGCTTCGAGGCCATCTTTTGTTGAAAGACGGAACGAGGGCTCCTCCTTCCCCGCTTTGACTTTGCATTTTGTTTCCGCAAAGCATACATGAACCTCTCAGCAGACCTTGTTCGTTCAATTTCGGAAGGTTCGATTCACTTCGAGTTAACCTCCTTGGCGGCTCGTCCGCGCTGGTAGAATCTGGACCCTTCCATTTGACCGCCGTATAGGCTCTGTAGCAGGATGGGTGGAACTGATGCTCTGTTGTCACTGAGCTCACTTTGACAGTGAAAGTCCTATATTTATCTGATTTGAAAGTCTTGCGGAGTGAGCATATGTCCCTGATTTTGGTTGTAGTTTGGTGGGTGAATGGTCTCAAGTTGTTGCCCGATTCGTTTTCACAAATGATGCAATGGTCGATACTTGGAGTCGAGGTGATGGAGCCACCCTGCGAATGGCAAAACCGCCTATTGGGATCATGCTTATTTCTTTGGGTAGAATATACGGCTGCTTGGTACATCATGTTATGCACAAGGTGACTTATAGCAACAGGTGTCACCTACCTTAACATCACATAGTGCTCGCATCAAATTTCAAACGTTTTTGGAAGATACGGAAGATGATACATATACATGATCGTCCTTTATTTGTCTCTCTTGTGCCTGCACAGATTGCAGTGGACGATCTCATTCGCGCGGTAAGCGACCCATCGCGCCCGGTTTTTCGACACCTACGGCTCAATGCTCACACCCACGACCCTGAATACATAGATGATCGGTAGATCCAACAGTCACTGGATGGATCGAATAAAATCAAAATGTAATGGTAACCGGTACTCACCACCGACTCATCCAGTCGATCTGATCCTGACTGATCCATGTCAGTTACAGTGTTAGTCCGATCGTCGTCTTGTGGGAGAAGCACGAATAAACCTGGGTCCAATTCCGCATGATGACTCCGTTCTGTGTCTTGCGAATCGTCGGCAAGAGAAGTATCCATTACTTCATGCAACAGGATTAACTTTTCGGTTCGTGAGTTGCATGTAGACTAACACTATGCTTCGGCAACTACATGATATATGCCTAGGCCCTACTATATACGCGGCGAATGCTACGGTGAATTGACAATTTACGAGTCAGACCGAATCCAATTCCTACGGCGAATAGACGATTTACGAGTCAGACCGGAAACCGGAAGTGGGAAACGAAACCGACATGTCAAGTATTTGTATGCTGATCTGGTACCCGACTCCATGAGCGAAGTCGGGTGCCAGATCATTTGTGTGCTTTGGACGCGATTTTTCACTGATTTATAGTTTTACAATCACTCCAAACATGTTTTTACACACACAGTAGACTGCTCCCTGGTGGGGAGAAGAGAAAATTTAGCTGAAAACAATTTTTTTTCATCGTTTATTTCAATTTTGTTTTCCACTTCCGGTTTCCGGTCTGACTCGTAAATCGTCTTCAGTTCCGACTACATCCCTGGATGACCTATTGGTCGCCTCTTGGTGATTCCATGACGTCACTTCGATTGACCAATTGCAGATACAGTAGTCTAAAAACAGACGTAGAAAACTCGTCGTATGACCGAATTCAACCGAGTACTTCAGGTCGCATGCGGGCGACCGAATGAGGGGGACCTGGTACTACCATTCTGAGTTGGTTTTAGCAGTTCCGCTGTTCGGTTGAGCTCGCGCAATCAAAGGGTCCCGAATTAGGGAGCGTCTTTCCTGGGGACCCAGCGACCAAGTTGTCTGTCAGTGCTCCTTTTGTAATCGGGGGACCTGGTACTACCATTCTGCGTTGGTTTTAGCCGTTCCGCTGTTCGGTTGATCTAGCGCAACCAAAGGGTCCCGAATTAGGGAGCGTCTGTCCTGGGGGGCCCAGCGACAAAGTTGTCTGACAGTGCTACTTTTGTACTCAGGGGACCCCTTACTAGCATTCTGCGTTGGTTTTAGCCGTTCCGTTGAGCTAGCGTGATTTTCGCGGCATCTAATTAGCGTCTGTCACCGGTATTCCAGTGGCGAAGTCGTCTGTCATTGTTTGTACTGTGTTACAAGCTATACGAATAATATCAGAAACCTACTTGGGGTTGTCGTGTGATTTCGAGTGATTTTTGGTCTTTCAACAACCAAATATGCGTTGTTTCATACACTTGGGCGGGGAGGATGATGAGAAAGTGACGCAATTCACGGATAAGAGCTGGCGTAAGGTATGCGAGTGTGCGAAGGTTTGGTGCGACGCCGCAGATAGTGAAACCATCAACAAATGCCGTTTGCTGGCTGATCAAATGATGAAACTGCTGCCAATGACTGATCCTCCTGCGGATGCCGGATGTCACCGGTTCTGCGATGCGTCATTTTGTAACAAGGATCATATAAAACGTGCGGAAGCCAGGAAAAGGAAATCAGAAGCCAGCACTACTGCAGTTTCTGCTGGAGCCAGTGAGGTGGTGGGCGGACTCGAAGAAGAGGGGCACTCATACCACAAAATATGTAGAAAATCCCTCAGAACCCCTGTAGAAAGGGTGGCTGGCAAATCAGCTGGTGTACTGCCAAGAATTTGTGTGATATGCCAGAAAAAGACAAATTCATCTGTGTCAAAGGAAAATCTCAACATGATCAGTTGTCCCTGGCAGAAACACAGGATGGAGGAAAGCTGAGGGAAACTGCTGAGCAGAGGAGAGATGAACGTGATGTGAGAATAATGATAACTATAAAGGATAAAGACTGTGTGGCGCTGGCAGTTTGTTATCACCGTAAATGTTATTATGAGTATGTGAATGACACGTACCACAGACAGAGTCAAAGTAAACTCCAAACTCAGAAAGTGAACTATGACTCAACATTTGACATTTTCTGTGATAAAGTAATCCAGGTAAGACTCATTGATGGAAAGCAATCGATACATATGAAGAAGTTGTGTGAGATGTTCAATGACCTACTCAGAGTATGTGAAGGTCAGGATAAGGCCAACTACCAGGCAACAAGACTGAAGAAAAGACTGCAGGAACGGTACCCAGTCATGATTTTCTATCGTCCACCAAAAATGTCTGAGAGCGAAGTGGTGTACATGAAGGACATTGATATTGGTTCCATTGCTCAAGCTGCTGTTGTAGACAGTATCTCTACAACAGAAACAGCGTCAACTACAGAGGATGAAGCCAGCCAGGGTCCACAGCAGGGTGACTCAGACCTCAATTTACATGTTCTATACTCGGGAGCACTCGTGGTGAGGGATGACCTGAACAAACACCAAAGTGTGGACATTACATGATCTTCGCCATGTTCCCCGTCCCATCCCCATCCCTCTCCCTTCCACAGTTCACCTAATGTGTCTGTTCCCCACTGTTTTGTCCCTTCCACTCCCGCCCCTCTTGTCTCATGCCTCCTTGCTGTGAGTTGTGTGTTAGCTCTCATACGAGCCTCGACCAAGGTATACAAAAAAAAAAAAAAAATTACATGGCCCTACTTAGAAATGGTGGAACTAGCACGAGAGCTTATACGGGCAACTCGTACTTCGAACTGGCCGAAACACCTTGCGATCACGAGAACGTCAATGCCCTGGTACTTTGCGTACAATCACCTAAACTATGCAAGGTACTTATCCGTTTACTGGCTGGAAATGGCCGGGCTCGAGCACTCCCACCCAGACACCTATCAAGCGTTCATGGATGGCAAATGGACTGCCCAACGGCATAGTCGTTATGGATTTAGTAGTGTTGTGTGTGATCAGATCATAGAGCAGACTTTAAATAGGGACAGCAAGACCAGTGGAGGCATCATTGGTTACACTCAGAAAAGCACAGCTGTGAAGAAGTGGATCCTGTCCCAACCAGCACGTGCGGAAATCGCAGGGAAATGTGAGTCCATGGCGGGTATCCACGACGAGCCCCGAACGAGAAAGGATTTGGATGTGTCGAGCTCGATGAAGAACGAAGCAGTGGTGGTACAAGTGATGGACACAGTACTTCAAATGATTAACCCTTTCTCCAGCACTCACCTTGAACTCCTCAATATTAGTTCAGGTGTCATCGCACCGCCAGCCACTTCCGCGGACTTGATGAATGCGTATGTCAAGGGAGAGAATGCTGTCGTGCAATTCATGCGTGATCGGCTTCTCTTGGGTGAGGTCCCATTCTTCAGTCCGATTTCGAAGGCCAAATTGGCAACTTTCTCGAAGGCGCAAGGCAAGTCGGCGACTCCCCACCAGCAGACGCCGAAGGTTGAAATTGCGAATGAACGTCGTCTTTTCACACGACTGCTGTTGATTGGCGAGTAAAGCAATGTCACACTCCACGATCTGCTCGCGTACCCACTGGCGAACATATCTTTCCCACGAGCATCCGGTGATGGTTCGATTGCCAAGACGGACAAAGCCAAACTCCGCAACCATATACTGAAACTGTGGCCCGATTGCCATGTGGACGCTCGGCCTATCCAAGGTGCAACAATTGTGGATGGAATGGCCGTTATTCAGGCGATAAAGGCTGGTTCACTGCATAACACTTTCGGCAAACTGTAAGAGATGGTGCTGAACATCGTCGTGGCCAAAGCACGACATAACCAATCTTCGAGACTGGACGTGGTGTTTGATACTTACCCAAGTATCAGCATCAAGTGCCTGGAGCACGCCACACGAGCGGGCAGGGTGGGCGATCTTCAGGTACGAACCATCTACAGACGTGATCAAGGCCTTCCAAAACAGTGGGCCAATTATCTCCTGAGCGGAGCCAACAAGGAGGCGTTGATAGAGTTCATTGTCGAATCGTGGACGAGAAACATCTCTCCATCAAAACTGGGCGACATGCTGTTGTACGTCAGTCATGCCGGCAAATGTGAGAAAATCAAGGCGGCGAATGGTGTCATGACTGTGTCGTCAGTACCTGAACTTGAATGTGACCATGAGGAAGCTGACACGAAGCTCCTGCTACATGCCGCTCACGTGGGACAGAATGAAGAGTCTGTGCGCATAGAGTGTTTGGACACCGATGTGTTTGTGTTGGCATTGGCTCACTCGAAGTCGATTTGGGCGCGAGATTTCCATCTGGTCACAGGAAGTCCCAAGGACATTATCGTCGTTGACATTAGGAAGCCGAGTCAGGCCCTGGAAAGTTCTGTCTGCGATGCATTGATAGGTATGCACAATTTCACGGGAAGTGATCCCACCAGTGCATTCCACGGTAAGGGCAAAACAAGCCCATTTGACTTGATGATGAAGAGTCCCCATCTCATCACCTGTTTCGGGGCATTGGTCGAGAATTCACACTAGATCAGAATATCATTCACGACCTGGAACAATTCGTCTGCGCCATGTACAATCAGCCGACCATGAAGAGTGTGAATGAGGCTCGCGACAAGCTATTCTGCAGCCAGTCGCTGGGAGAACAGAAGTTGCCGCCTATAAGCGACGCTCTGATGCTGCATTGCAAAAGAGTGAACTATCAGTCTGCGATCCACCACCGCGCGACTGAGAGGTTTATAGAAGCCCCTTCTCCTACATTTCACGGATGGGTGGAACACAACGGAGCACTGACTGTTCACTGGCTGAGCAAACCACCAGCGCCGAAGGAACTGTTAGAGGCGACGAAATGTAATTGCAAGAAGACGAAATGCGAGACCAACCAGTGTTCTTGCCGGTTAAAAGGACTGTCCTGCACAGAGTGCTGTGGGTGTCAAAACTGCACCAACGATGAACAGACCCGTGCAGAAATGGAACTTATGGATGAGGAAAGCGGAACTGACGATGATTCCGACGACGAACTGTGAATGCGGGTGTCACACTGCTTTTGCTGTGGTGATCTACTACACAGTAGTATTCAGATTGGTCAGCATGTAATAGTGGACTTGAGTTTTGTAATAACAGCAGTCAAGAGCATCGTTCAGCAACCGCTTCAGAGCAAGAAATACTGGAGTTCTAAAACAGTAATCTTCTTGTGGCGGTTCTACTTTTCATCAGGCTGAGTCGCGCAGTCTCTTTGTCTTTGATTTAATCTGTAAGAGCCAATGTAACTGTCTAATAGGCACTGTAACTGCCTTTAATAGTCAATGTAACTACCTTTAATAGCCAGTGTGGCTGCCTTTTAAGCAAAAAGTTGCCTTGGTCAACTCGAAGGCCTGTCTGGTCGGTCCAGACGTTTTCGGCTGGTAAAAATATGCAACTGCTTCGGTTTACAACCTTTAATTATAAACATCTTTAATAACAGTGAATAGGGCTCTGCATAAACATATTGTATCATTTTATGACCTCACAAGAGTTTTCTTTGACGTACATATCAGTCTATCCTTGATTCTTCATTTCTGTGTCAAAATCGTGCTTTAATGTTCGGTGTATCTTTAATTGCCAAAAATGACCTATTGTGTCACATCCTCGACGTGGAAACAAGTGGATTTGGACTCAGCGTCTAAAATTCTTTAAGTATGCCAAATTTCATCCAGATTGGTGATCTGCACAACGAAAATCATTTTCTGAAGGTAATAGCGAGTACCTCCATATGGTCTAAATCGGCAGATCATGTGGGGTAGGGTTGATTGCCAATCTTCAATGTACCTAAATACCCACGTGATCCAACTACCGGGGTATTCCACCCTCGACGGAACTCGTACGGAACAAACCGCCAAGGCGAGCTTGTCCGTGCGCGATTCCGAGAACCGTCGGTCCAAATGTCCCCCTATTACGGCAAATCAACAGCTTTCTAACTCCCAACACACGAAAAGTTGTCAATGAGGGAATGGACACAACGAGCAGGTTTACATTCACACAAGGACATTTATTATAATGAAACACGTATGCAATTAAATAAGGCAAAACACGTCTGCAATTATACAAGCAACAAAAGCACAACAACTGTCTACTTATTATGTACAGTCATTTACACTTAACAGCAGTTCCTACTTATTAGACAGGCCCACGGACACACGCACGCACGCACACACACACACACACACACACACACACACACACACACACACACACACACACACACACACACACACACACACACACACACACACACACACACACACACACACACGAAACGGTGGCTGAGGCCTTTAACCACGAGCTCCAGCTCGGAGGTCAGGTGAGCTGAAACCCAGAACCTATCTCGAACCTTTCCACCTCGTATGGTCTTCAACTTGTCCGGACCCGGGCTCCAGCGAGAGCGAGCTGGATCCAATCGCCGCGATCCTTGCCAAGCTCCCGCAAATCCTCCCGCGCTTCTCAACACGTGCCGGTGAGACGAGGCACCGATCCTTCCTGTCGATCGTCGCTTCCCCGAGGATCCAACTCCAAGAAGAGGCCGATGCGTCGCACCAAGCCGGGTAACAAAATGGAGAACGAAAAGCTCCTTGAACCAAGAAGGAGAGGAAGAAGAGGAAGAAGAGGAAGAAGAGGAAGAAGCCTCCACTCGCAGCTTGAGCCGAACAACCGGCTCTAGTTTCTTCCAAAACAAAGCAGCAGCCGAAGCTCACTGAGCCAGCCGAAGCAAAAAGCTTCCGAAGGCCTCAAGCCAAGCAGGACCCGACGGCTGAACGACTGCTCTCTCCAAAGCAAACAAGCTTACTCCTCCCACGGGACTCAGCACACGAACTCTGCACACGGGATTCAGAATGGGACTCTTCACGAACTCTGCCACGGGACTCCCATGAACTCAGCCCACGAACTCAGCCCACAAACTCAGCCCTACCACGGGACTCCCACCCGAACAAAGAAAGGATCTCCTCTTTATCCTTTGCACCCCGTCCCCCGCGTGACTCATGCCCTCGTGATCCACCCCCCGCTCAACCACGGGTGGGAGGGAGTTGTTGACGTCACCGCAGGGTTCTTCTTCCTCTTCGCAGAAGAGGGGGAGGGACGTCTCCATTGTTCGCTCCCTAACTATTAAATCGATCCGCAGCGCATCTTATCGATTTCAAAACATTTAAACAATGGAAGGTGAGCTATCTAGGGAACAAGCACTTATCGACATAGCTGACTAAGGGAACCTGTACGTTGTGTGCAATTGAATTCCAAATTCGTAACAATATCAAAGTGAGGCAATTAATTCTGTTTTTTCATTTATCTGTTCACCCTGTGGCCAGACTTCGTTTTTGAATTTCTATTCCTTATAAAAGGTTTGTCTTTGTTCGAGATTGGTATCCTGATAGTTCACACACAAGTTAATTAACAAATAGTAATACGTGTCCAACTGTCCTTGTCCATGTTGTGGAACGTCGGCCGAGACCCTTGCTTTTTCACCTTTATTATCTCCGCCACCAAAGGTGGAAGGAGGTTATGTTTTCACCCCTGTCTATCTATTTGTGAACAGGACATCTTAAAAAGTTGTGGATGGATTCGGACGAAACTCGGTGGGCAGGTTGAGTATGTAACAAGGAAGAATCGGTTCGATTTTGGTGAAGATCCGAATCTGGATCTGAGAATTTTAAAAAGTGATTCTTCACCATCAAGTGATAGAACTAAAACTATATATAGCACGATATTTCAAAAAGTTATCGCCGGAAATGGATGAAACTTGGTGGATAAGTTGGTTCGGTAACAATAACAATCACATTAAATTTTAGTTCAGGTCAGAATCCAGATCTGGCCCATCAATGGAAAACAGAACGTAAACTAATCAGCCTGGTGGAGGTATGCGCTCTACTGAGTGCCCTTCTCGTTCACTTTTAAATTCCCTTTCTCTGCAACAGCGTGAGCGATCGACTTGAAACTTCCAATGTAGGAGCACCTTCCCATCGGTATCCTTTTCACAAAGTCACATGATAATTGAATGTAAAATGTGGCCAGCGTTCCAAAAAGTCTGTTTTCTGTAGGCATGGGTTGCAGCATGTTTGACACATCAGGAATAAACAACATCGACCTCACGAAGATGCCATGGCAAGGAACTGAAGTGTTAAATACTCTGTCTCGCTTCCTTAATGGATAAAGTTGTGCACACATGATAAGAACAGCTGGATCATCAGCTTACCCTCATTCGAGCAATATGTAAGTTCAGCAAAACGAAAGGGTAGTACCAAGAAAACAGTGAACACTCCATTTTATTAAATCCATACACTTTAAAGAATGAAAAAGGAAAACAGACAAGGGCAGAACCCCCTAAAAGCTATTTGGTTTTTATTTATTTATTTATTTATTTTTAACAGGGAGCACCATTTCACAAAATCATTTCCTGTTCAGAATACATGTTTTTTTTTTAACATTGTTGATGAATCAGCAAGACATACAGCATAGGTTCCTTGCAAGTGGTGGCTCTGTACTTATTTTGACTATTTATAAGCACGTTACTATTTACAGGCAAAGGAAAATAAATCTTCAATTTCAAAGGGAGACACGGCAGTTGATATGGGCTCACGACAACAATGCAGCTTGGATTGTGCCGTTTATTGGCAGTGTTGCAGCAAATATAAATGGTAATGGGTGAAAAGTTTGAAAGTTAAATATGACAGTGATGAAGTTGATTATGATCAAGTAATGACTTCCTTTATACATTTATAGCGCAACTTGCCGATGCAGAAATATATACAAACACACTCATCGGAACAATACAGCAAAAATAAAAGTTTCATATATTCTATCTACGACAAAGCAAAAGTACAGTTTCAAATAAAACCGTTTATTTTCATGCAAAAATCAAATGTTTTCATGAAAACTTTTGAGCAAGAGGTCATTTGAAAAAGCCTTGAATGCAGTTGCAGTTAAAAAAATAATAACCTAGCGAAGTGTTTTATACAAGTCGGGCTATCACAATGTAAATGTGCATTTTACAATTCGATTAAATACATAATGTTTAGGCACAGTCTTTGAAATCACGACTCGTGCAAGCTTGTGCCTCACATGCAGATTCCTATAACGTTGCATTTTATTCTAATCTTGCAAAGCAACTCCGTTCCTCTTGCGAGTTTAGCGTTATTCTCCGTGAATTCGCATGTGTCTGTGCAGAGTGCTCGTTCGAGAAAACGCTTTGCCACAGGTTGCACACTTATAGGGCTTCTCGCCGGTGTGCGTTCGGACATGCTTTTGCAAATTTGCAGAGTCAGCAAATCCTTTGCCACAAGTTGCACATTTATGAGGCCTTTCTCCTGTATGAAGCATCATGTGTTTATGGAGAGTGATAGAATGGGAAAATGCTTTCTCACAAATTGTACACTTATAAGGTCTTTCTCCCGTGTGGATTTTCAAATGCTTTTGCAAATGGCCTGGATGATGGAAAGCTTTGTCACAGGTTGAGCACACGTAGGGTTTTTCTCCTGTATGTATTCGAATGTGTATTTTCAACTTATTTGATCGAGAAAATGCTTTGTCGCAAGTGGTACATTTATAGGGCTTTTCTCCGGTGTGACTCCTCATGTGTGCTTGCAAAGTCGTCGATCGGGAAAATCCCATGCCACAGGTTGTACACATGTGTGTCTTCTCACCCGTATGGATTTTAATGTGCTGCTTTAAATTATTTGAATAATGAAAATCTTTTCCACAAGTTGTGCACTTGTAAGGTTTCTCTCCAGTGTGAATTCGTGTGTGGTTTTGCAAATATCCCGAGTCGGAAAATGACTTGCCACAAGTTGTGCACTTGTAGGGCTTTTTCCCCGAGTGGATTACCGAGTGTCTTTGCAAATGGGTCGACTGTGAAAACGCCTTCCCACAGGTTGAGCATTTGTAAGGCTTTTCGCCGGTGTGCACTCTCATGTGTTTATGCAAAGTGGTTGATTGAGAAAAGGCTTTATCACAGCACGTGCACTTATGGGGTCTCTCTCCTGTGTGAGTCCGTATGTGTGCTCTCATATCACGTTTGTGATTTGTACTGTAGGAACAAATGTCACATTTATGCCTCTTTTCACACAAGTCGGGACGTTGATTATCCATATGCAATTGCGATTCAACCTTGATGATGTTATCTTGTAACCTTCGCTTGGTATACTTCGTAACAGGCTCTGCTGCTCTTTCTGCAAACATCAAATTGCATGCATTGCAGTTTAGGATAAGGCATTTACAACCAATGTGAAAAAACCTATATTATAATTATTTTTGTTATCTATAAAAAAAGCATCCTTTTCTTTTAAAATGACAACAAAAGAATCACAGTGAAATATGCAGGAGTATGCTTTACTGGTAGCTGATGTTTTCATTGAGAATAGAAGACTTGAATCGACAGCTTACCATTACATTTTTGAAGAAAACATGAAGTGATTCAAAGAGAAGATCTATCAATGCACTGAAATTTAAAATCAACTTTTGTTTAACTTTAAATTTAACCTGCTAAACTAGCATGTTCGGGTGCACAGCTAACTCAAAGGATGGTTTACTTCCGACTCAAAGGTAAGTAGGAACAAGAAGCGAATACTTCGATATCGTGCGGCTGGGGGCAGTAAAAGTCTAGGTTAAGAATGATGAAACAATTTTGCAGTTATAAAATTTAAATGTAGACATGGTGAATTGGCATGCATGATGGGAAGAGTTGTGACGTTGGACAAATTTCTATTTATAGCCCTCAGATCAAAGGGTCGTACGCGACCATAAGTGTGACAGAAGACGTGACAGAAGACACAGTACATAATAGCCAATTATACAACAGCGCGATGTCGCCGCGCTGTAATTAACTGATAAACTCTGCTTCTAAAAATGAAACTGTCTTCAAATGAACATTGTGTCCAGTCACCTGTTGTGGTATTGTGAGTTAGTTAAGATAGATGGCACTTTTCAGTGACCTGAATACTAATCAATGCAGAAGAAGCGAGGGTGGAGAGAGAGGAAACGGAAGTTATGTCAGAGGTGAAGGAGGATTCACCATAAAAGATGAAGCCTTGAACTAAAAGGCCTGCAGTCTCAAGTTCATTTGCTTCTTCTCCAGCAAACAACATTATTAGCAACAGGCGTTGGTTCTGCAGCACAATGAACTTTCTTGCAGTATGAATGTAATAATGATTTGATCTACCATACTCTTTACAGTGCGATGGTGCTGCTGAGGGAGTTTCTTGGCAATGGTTATACTGGGTGGTTTGCCATTACCTTCCCAGGGTTGTTTGTCTGTGCTCGATAATTTTAAAGGCTGAATGTAAAGCAAAGAAGCGGTATGTACCACATTATTATTATATACATTTTTTAAGCGAAGTCTTTGGTCTGACGTAGCTGGCGTTTGCACCACCGACCTCCCAGATGCAGAGCGGACGGTCCTAACCATTACACCACCAAGTCTGGTTGTGTGTGTATATTTGTATATATAATTATTATTATTAAGTGTCTTCCTCGTGGCCCCGGAGCAAGTGCACCAGCCACCCACAGGATGTCACGACAGAAAGTATTTAAGGACAATAATATGCCCCATTTGTTGTTTCACTGGTAGTGGGGCAACTTAGCTAAATATAGCACAACAATTGTGCATTTTGTTAGGAAAGCACCAAATTTGGCACACTAGTTAGTTTAGGATGGTTTACTTCCAGATGATATCAATGGATGATAACACAATTTAACATGAATCCATTCTTGTAAAATTGTGTTATCATCCACAACAATAAAAGACAGCGGTATGAGAAATCATATCATTTTATGAACAGATTTGGATATTGGGCCATCTCAAATTCAGCCGCTGATGGCTGTGGAAGCCATTTTCCACTGCCATCAAAAATTTTGAGATGGCCCAATATCCAAATCTGTTCATAATATGATAGCCTACTAGTGTGCCAAATTTGGTGCTTTCCTCACAAAATGCACAATTGTTATGCTAAGTTGCCCCACTATGGTGAAACCAACATCCCACGAGAGACAGGGGGAACTTTTATAAATCTTCTTCTTCTTTCGGCTGCTCCCGTTAGGGGTCGCCACAGCGGATCATCCGTATGATCCGCATAGTGATTTGGCACATGTTTTACGCCGGATGCCCTTCCTGACGCAACCCTGGTCGCCTCTTACGACACAGGGATATGGTACACCTATTTTAACCAGGGTATACACCGGCCCAGTATACTGGTACTCATTTTTATGAGTGGGGATCTTTTATAAATAACATTTATTAATCCCAGCTGTCTACCTTTAAAACAATAATACTGATTAAAAGAAACTCTTAATATCTTTCCTATGAATCCCCAAATGAATAAAGTTCAAACATCACAGATTTCAATGCAGCTTTGAATTAACTCAACTTTCCAGGTGGCAATTTGTCTCAGCCAACCAGTTTGTAAAATAAACCTCAACAGGTTACAAATGGGTGAAGGTTTGGCTGTGAACAGCTTCGAAAGGATCTTGTTCAGTGGGTGCGCACAGGATAAATTTGACAGGCCATTTGGATTACAAAAGTCCTCAGGGGGTGTGCCCATAATGGTATGTTTTTTTTTTTCTTCTTTTTTTCGTGTTTTACTTTTTGACCTCGCTCCAGGGGGCAGAGCCAAAAATGATCCTGCTTTTGCACCTTCACACCATGAGGTGATCATACTTACCAAGTTTGATGAATTTCTGCACAACCATTTAGGAGGAGTTAGCGTGACGAATGGGAAGACGGACGAAGCCGATTACAATATCTCCCAGTTCTTTTTCAAAAAGTGCAGGGATAATAAGTGAAGGAGATGTTAATTTGGAACTGGGATGGAGCAAATGGTCTCCTCATGTCGCTCCAAGTTCCCTTGCATGATGAGTACAACTTCAGCTCAGAAGATATGAGAATGCTTCCAAAGTACCAAAAAAAGAGAAAGATGCAATTAAATATATATTTTTCCAATCGGTTGGGGGGGGACAAGTACCTACAAATAAAATGTTTATATGCATAATGCACAATTGTAATTTGTGTGATTTATTGACAATAATCTTTAAAACAATGGTGAATAACAATGTAGGGAGACCTCTCGATGGATCTAATGACCTGAAAAAAAATAGGAAGTCGAGAAGCACAAAATTTGTAGAACAACAATTAAGTGCCACAATCATCTATCTATAATTCCAGCAATCTGTGTGTATGTGTGTGTGTGTGTGTGTGTGTGTGTGTGTGTGTGTGTGTGTGTGTGTGTGTGTGTGTGTGTGTGTGTGTGCGCGCGTGTGCGTGTGTGTGTGTGTGTGTGCGTGTGTGTGAGACCGCCGTTTCTCGACAACCGCTGGTCCGATCTAATTGAAACTTGTCAGGTATATTGCTGGGGACCCGAGGATGTGCCTTTTCAAGGTTTGATATTAATCGGACAAGTGCTTCCCAAGTTATGGCCATTTATTTACCAAACCAATGATAGACACGTTATTGCGTGGGCGTGGCCGATGGGAAAGGGAAGCTCAGTCGCGTTCGCCATTACGGATTACAACGTACGGACTTCCGGATCCATTACGGGTTACAACGTATGGACTTCCGGATCCATTACGGGTTACAACGTATGGACTTCCGGATAATGATGACTTTGTGTATTCTAATAATTTCTCGATTTCTTATGCGCATTTATAGATAAATACAATGCACCAAGTTACGATCGTTTTCATATTAGCCGGTTTATAAATTTCGGTAACATCAGAGTGCTGGTATGCTCCGAACCAGGAAGTAAATTTTTCTCTCTTCTCTTTTTGTTTTTCCTTGCCATGACATTGCAAAAAGGTAAAATACGTTGACGCTAATTGAATAATTGGGTATTAAAATTAAATTGCGAATAATCGTAACTGCGAATAATATTCGAACTTCTGGGCCACGCACGTTCGGGCACTCGAGAGCGAAGAAACGGCCTGCGTGGTTGTTGTTTGTTGCTCGCGGTTTGAATATATATTTATTAATTTTATTTATTTATTTATTTATTTACGGGCACGTACTAGTATTTTTAAACATCATACTGGATGCAACAATGGTTGAAACAAATGTTGTGTTTGTGCAAAGTGGTGTGTGTCAAACTCAGAAATGAGGTCCTTAGAGACTGACTGTGTAACATACTCAGGAATGCAGTCCTTATTATAGCCAAGAAGCCGTTCTGGAATATATCACTGCATTGTAAAATCCAAGTAGAATTTGAAAAGAAAGCCAGGAAAGTGGCAGTTCTTCCTTCTGGGCCCCTTAAAGGACTGGCTTCCCTCAACAACCAATGATCTGATTGGCACAGCAATCTTTTGTTCCCAGTTGTAGGCTGTGTCCATCAGGCAACCCATGAAGGCAGCTAGCGCACAACAGCCAACTCGTGTGAAAGACATGATGTGATCTTCAAAGTCCACCAGCAACTGCGAGCAGATGGCATTCCTTCCTTAGGGTCCCAACAAATGGACATCACACATGATGCAACGCTGTTCCTGTGAAGCAGCAAGGTGACAGTATATGGTTGTGTCAGGAATCAAACCCAGACTAGACAGCTCAAAGTTCAGAACCAGATGCTAGTTCAGACCAATCACGATAACTGGAAATTTTCATGAAGATCGCTTGTTATTTCACACATTCTTTGCTTCTTCAGAAAGATGAGGAATGAGAATGAGAAAGAACGAGAACAAGTTTTCCACTTTTTGGCTGCTTGTTTTTCCAAACAAACTACTTGGATTTGTAAAGATTCTTCACATAATATGAGAGCGTCTCAATTTGTAAGAATACGTATGCAAGAGTTGAACTCACTGGAATACCAAATGCAGAGCCCCAGTAAAATAATAACCAATGCAGAGCCCCAATTGCCAGTCACAATACGAAAGGTCGGTTCCTCTTCCTCATTGCATTGGAGTATCGAATCTTGATAAGGAGTTTCCTCATTGCATTGGAGTATCGAATCTTGATAAGGAGTAGTAATGCAACGTGAATCACTGTGGTGAATCTTGATAAGAAACAATAAATTATGCAATATCTGCAAAATTACAAGAATGGATTCATGTTAAATTGTGTTATCATCCATATATAATGGAGCAAGTATTTGTATGTATGCATGTCCACTCTTTACCCATTGGTTGGACAACTGGTCTAACGCCACCCACATTTGTAACCTCAAAAGAAAATATCATAAGTCCATCATTTTAGTGCAACATGGAAAGCCTAATGCATCTTTCAAAGTGTCGTATTCACAATCGCCATGCCCTCCCTCCAAGTTTTCTGTTCATTTTAAAACAACCCAAATGACTGTTAAAAGGATCACCAAATATCGAAAGGTTGGAACCGACAGGTGTCATAGGCCTTGTGAATGTAACAGGACAAAATCCCCAGACTTCAGGCCTCTGGCATTAGCCTATGTGCCAGTGCAATTGCAATTATCTGAGCTATATAACCATAATGTATTATTATATGCACATAAGCAGTAGGCTTGTTTTTGCTTCATGGACGTAACCAAAGTTATTTTTATTTTCAGGAACAATAAAAGACAGTGGTCTGTTGCCTATGCACCACCCAAATAAAGGGATGTGTCAGAAGAACGTGTTACACGCTTGGAACAAGATCACGCATAGAGCAGGTACTGTGCTAGTTTATCTAACAAGATAATTTGTCATTTTAACATAATTTTTATTGACATTCAGTGACTCATTCTTATTAAACCATATAAATTGAAGGTGCATCACAAGCAGTGTATTCATAAAGACAAAGACAATGTTGACTTATGGTTCTTACTTTTGTGATTCCCACTGGACATTGTTAATTTTGATAGTGAATTCCCACTATTTTAGCAATGACAGGTAAATTTCACAATGAGCATCCACTTTTTTTGATAACTGAGGGCCACCATGCTGGCCAAGGCTGCTTAGAAATCAATAAATAAGTTTAAAATAAAAAAAAAACTTGATAAAAAAGAAATCAATTAAAAAAAAGCTTCATACATCTTATGACTTATTGTTAGGGCATTTTAGCAAATTGTATTGACCATCTGTGAAAAAATTGCTTCCCAAAAAATTTCTTCACTAATGTATTCATCTAGGTGTCTACTAACACCTATCAATTAGTGCAAACCCAAATCTTTGTGGAAAATTCTGGGGAGCCAATCAAAGTTCGGGTGCTCAGAGGGCCTGCGCGAAAAAAAAAAAAATTGGAAAAATTAATTTTGCCAATATTGACTTGTGGGATCTCTAACTAGGGGTTTTTTGGGGTGCTGAATTGATTCCAATCATTAGATTTGAGGACAAATGAATCCCTGGCCGTAAAATATTGATATGATACATTTTTAGATATCTCAGACTATGTTTTGTGGTAATTTGGCTCAATTGATTCAGATTGTTCAAATTGTGCTGAAACCAGCACACAACATTTTTGAAATCACTGCTATATTGTTGGTTATACTTGTGCTCATGCTGAGTAGAATTCTCTGTGTTAGCTGATGTGAGCTAAGAGCTTTTAGCTATAAAATGATTGTGTACCGGACTCAATAGAAGTTGAATATATTCAACGTAGAGTGGACCTATTAATGTTAAAACACATCACTGTATGTGTGTTCTGTCTGTTTTGTGTCAAAATTTCATGTCCTGTCTGTTGTTTACAAAAAAATGTCTTATTTTTTAGGACAGTATGGACAAGGATGTGACTGAACCTGGCTTGAGGTGTTTCATCTGTGGTGGTTCCGGGATTGAAAAGCATACGCTGTCAAAAGTCTCCAATAAAGGCCACCCAAGGATCTTATCACATTCTGAGCTTGTGGGCGATGCGGCGTTGATCGGGAAATGTGGGGTACCTGTCCACACCGACGTTAAAAGAGCCCAAATGAAGAGAGATAACGATGATGTCAACACCATAGTTGGGTGGTTGGAGGAAGTCAACCCTTTTGATGCCACACGGGACAAGAAGACTCTGGTGTCCTTCTCAACTGGGTTCAGCAGCACTCCCGAAGACCAAGTCAACGCTGATCAAGCAGAAGAAGTTGGCAAAGCCATACAGGCTAAGATGGATGGGAAAACTGTTGTAGATGCAATGGTAACCAAACACAAGGTCAAATCACTTGCAAGCCTCAGATCTGGACCCAAAGTCAATGGCGAGAAGCTGGTCATTGACTTACTGAAGCTATTCAACCGCCTCATTGTCATTAGTGAGCGTGAAGTGAAGACCAAAGAAGCTCTGCGCTTTGAGTCGACGCCAAAACCGGTTTCTGTTTGACAAAAATCAGAAGTTGCGAAAGCCAGACAAGGCTGCCCTAGCAAGGTCCCTGAAGGCATGTGTGGGACCTGTCGAACAACCCCCCTGCACAAGCCTAGTGGTTGATGGTGGGTCGGTCCTGCACAATGTCAAGTGGGAGGCAAATCTTACTTGGAAGGATGTTGCCGAGAGCTACCTCTGGTTTGTGAAGTCCATGGGGAGCCATCGCCTCCGGATAACAGTGGTCTTTGACGGATATGGCAGCTCCACCAAGGACCATGACCACTTGAGATGATCAAAGAATGCATGCTGTGACATTCAGATTTGTCTGGATCTCAAAATAATCATTGCAAGAGAAAAGTTCCTCGATAACAAGAACAACAAAGCCCAGCTCGTTCTGCTCCTTGCTGAGACATTTAGTAGGAATGGAATCAGTGTACAGCAATGCTCTGATGATGCCGACACCTCCATCGTCCACGTAGCTCTAGATGAGGCAAGAGAGTCCCTTGTTGAGGTGAGGGCTGAGGACACAGACGTCCTGGTTATGCTGATTCATCATGTTGCAGACCATCCGATCTTCCTCGACAGCCAAAGAAATATCTTACGATGTCGGAAAGATCCGGGAGGCCCTCCCAGAGATATACCGGAGGTATCTCATCTTCTTGCACAGCTTCTCTGGCTGCGATACAGTGTCTGCAATTTTTGGGTTTAGCAAACCAACTTTGCTAAGCAAGCTCTGCAAGACTGATGAAGCAGAGAGGGCAATGGATGTGTTTATGGACATCCGAGCTGAGAAAGGTGATATCATTAAAGCAGGCTGAGATCTTTTCATGCTCATGTTCGATGGGAAATCCTCCAAAGACTTGGAAGACTTGAGATTCGACATCTTCAGCAAGCGAGCTGCTACTGGGAGCATAAAACCTGAGAAACTCCCCCCGACAACAGGAGCTGCAGCACAGCACTCTCTCCGAGCTTACCTCCAGACTAGAGACTGGCTGATGCTGCAAAGTCCATCATTGGATGCCTGGGACTATGGATGGCAACTCACTGAGGAAGGATATGCACCAGTGCCTTCACCAGACGACCTCCTGGCATTTGCCAGCTGCAACTATGCGGGGGACTGCAGCTCACTCAGGTGCTGCTGTAAAAAGCAAGGAGTCAAGTGTATTTCTGCTTGCGGCATCTGTCATGGTAACTCTTGCCTGAACATAAACCAGCTGGATGACAGGAGGAGTGAGGAAGGTACTGGGAGTTTGATGAATAAGGTTGTAAAAGCTGACGAAGCACCATTTCCATTGAGCACAGTTCTGTTAAAAATGTCAATAAAATACATTTTATATGATCAGGGAGTGTTTTTTTCTCAAAAATAATGGTTGAAATCAATTCAGCACCCCAAAAACCCCCTAGTTAGACATCCCACAAGTCAATATTGGCTAAAGTTAATTTTCTGGTTTTTTTCGCGCAGGCCCTCTGAGCACCCGAACTTTGATTGACTCCCCAGAATTTTCCACAAGAATTTGGGTTTGCACTTATTGATAGGTGTTAGTAGACACCTAGATAAATACGTTAGTGAAGAAATTATTTGGTAAGCAATTTTTTCACAGATGGTCAATACAATTTGCTAAAATTCCCTAACTATACTTGTCACAAACAAATGCGATAAATAAATTAACAGCTCAAACAAGCAACTGTACTTTTTTTTTAACATCAAATGTTATATTTTTGAAAAGTAACAATCAATCCTAAATTACACTCAAAGGAAAGAAATACAGGAATATATGACTGGCCCAGGATACCCAATGCAGTTAAATTTATGAGAACATCAGACTTTGTAAAGTCATATGTAAACAAGAAAAAGAGCAATCAGATTGCAAACCCTTGCCAGAACTTGTTTTGTTTGGTGTGTTGTGTGGCGTTTGTGTAATTAATAAGAGACATAATTAGAACTGCCACTTTATAAATGCTGGCAGTGAAGACTGGTTCAGCCATTTCAGAGAAGAAGATTTTTGAAGTAAAAAAAAAAAATACAATATATATATATATATATATATATATATATATATATATATATATATATATATATATATATATATATATATATATATATATATATATCTGCCAAATCCCATGACCGATGATGTCATCAAAAAATGTTGTGGGCCATTTTATCCTGAGATGACCCTCAAAAAATTTCATACTGATCGGATGTAGCGTTCAACATATGCAATTATGACATCATAACAAAGGCACCTGCGACATCATAAAAAAATCACACATTCCCCATTAGGAGTACTTGCTGTGTGCCAAGTTTCAATTTTTTCCTCAGAGCAGTTTTCAGCGAGACAGAGGTACAGATTCCAAAATGGCTGCCACACCACATGACCTATGACATCATAATTATCATTAAAACATTCTACAGGAGTAGTCGCACCAATGGTGAAAATTTCGTCTCAATTTGACAAACGGTTGTGGATAATAACAAGAAAGTTCTGTGCAGGCAAACAAACAAACAAACCCAAATGCAATACCCTCTGCTTCAGCAGGGTAATAAAGCGCAACCAGTTTTCCTTGCCCTGTGACCCAGACGTCTGTTGACTTCTGGCTCACAGGGCAAGGAAGACAATTTTGAGCAAAATAAAAAGCAACACCGAATTCTGTCAAAATAAAAGTTTGACTTCCTCTTCCCCCAAAAAGTCACTCTTGTATGAAAATTAATTAATTTACCCTTGATTATTTTTTTCCCCCACTTCACAAAAAAGTTGTTGATGAAGGTGCTGTCACACCTTGACGATTTAGCCAGCGTATGCCGACTTATGAAAAATTTGTGTAAAACGCTGGCACACGTCAAATACGTTATGGGTAAGTTTTGTCTACGTTAAGAGCACGCTGAAAAACACCTGCCATACGTCGTAGTACGCTGACTTTCATCGTTGTACTTTGCGGTTGTCCTCAAATTTTAGCATGCTTGAAATTTTACGACGTATGCCAGCGTATGACTCACACGTTCCGCTACACTGGCCATAAGTTGTAGGCACGTTATGCGATCGTTGACACACGTCGACACACGTTTTTTGTAAGTTACTCATAAGTCGAAACACGTCGAGGTAATGATTAGCGTACCCGAAACTTATTTATAACCTATGAGTAACGTGTTGTAGGCACGTTACACGATCATTGCACACACGTCGAGGCACGTTATGCGATCGTTGACACACGTCGAGGCACGTTACTTGTAAGTTACTCATGAGTCGAAATACGTCAAAACTTATTTCTTACCTATGAGTAACGTGCTTTGAACCTATGTGTAACATACCTCCAACACATATTGACCTATTTGATTGACGTCTTCCGGACGACTACAGAACTTACTGAACGTGTTTCTAATTTACAGCTACCGTATAATGGCGTATTGGCAGCGTTAAAAAAAAAAAAACAACAATAACTTCCAATATTTTGTCACGTGCCGTTACGTCACGTCCGATTGCCTCTTCAGTTTGCTCATGTCTTATTCTTAGTTCCTCCTCTGTGAATATTTTCTATTTGAGGATAATGTCACGTCGACGTCGAAACTTAAAAGCAAATGTCCGAATATATTTTAAAATTTGTGACAGAATAAAAAAACAACAACAACAACTTCAGATATTTCGTCACGTGCCTTCACGGAACCAAGGAGAAAAAAAGAAAATGTGCCTTGACGGAGAAAATAACTTTTGGGTATGCTAAACATTACCTCGACGTGTTTTGACTTATGAGTAACTTACAAGGAACTTGTGTTGACGTGCGTCAATGATCGCATATCGTGCCTACAACTTATTCCCAGCGTAGCGGAACGTGTGAGCCATACGGCGAGTACGTCGTAAAATTTTCAGCATGCTTGAAATTTCACGACATACGAGACGTACCACGAAATATGACAGCATACTTCATCGTTTTTCAGCGTGCTCTTAACGTATACACAACTTACCCATAACGTATTCGACGTGTGCTATCTTGGTTCGGCAAATTTTTCATAGGTCGGCATACGCTGGCTAAATCGTCAAGGTGTGACTGCGTGGTTGACACTTTCAATTTTCAGGCGGTTATGATTTAAATCGGCGTGCGGCAGGTTTTTAACGGGCTATGCCACGAGTTCGTCGGCGATACGTGCAGCGCGCTATGCCGAAGTTAAACTATTGTTGGGCATAGGTTGTGAACGCCGACAACAGGCTAAGCATTCATTGGTATAAGTTATCTATAAGACAATGAAACGTTCTGTGCCCATTACTAATATGTTATGCATACAACCAACACGTTATGAATACGACCAAAACTTTTTTAAAAAACATCAAAATTTCAGCGTACGCCAACGTTTTGCATACATTTTTATACGTTGCCATTGCTGGCTAAATTGTCAAGGTGTGACAGCGCCTTGAGCTAGATTTTAAAATATTAACAAGAAAAAAAAAACATTCTTTCCAAAAGTAAAATTTTTGACAAAGGAGCACGTTAATTAATTTACCCTTGATTATTTTTCTCCCCACTTCACAAAAAAGTTGTTGATGAGCTGGATTTTAAAATATTTCCAAGAAAAAAAAAAACATTCTTTCCAAAAGTAAAATTTTTGACAAAGGAGCACGTTAATTAATTTACCCTTGATTATTTTTCTCACCACTTCACAAAAAAGTTGTTGATGAGCTACATATTAAAATATTTCCAAGAAAAAAAAACATTCTTTCCAAAAGTAAAATTTTTGACAAAGGAGCACGTTAATTAATTTACCCTTGATTTTCTTTTTCCCCACTTCACAAAAAAGTTGTTGATGAGCTGGATTTTAAAATATTTCCAAGAAAAAAAAAACATTCTTTCCAAAAGTAAAATTTTTGACAAAGGAGCACGTTTCAATGATCGCAGTAAAAAGTCAGAAGTGGACAAATACGACAACCCTCACTGTTTATATAATGTATGATCATATTACAGAGTACCAAATAAGAAATACGAGCATATTATCCATGTGATAATTGCGTCAAACCCTCCTCCCCCCTTTCAGTGACTGACAGACACAGACACAGGCACAAACACTGAATAAACACATTAAATTCTGATAACTTAAATGCCACCTACCAACGACCCCCTCCCCTCAAATCAGGTCAGGTATGAGAACCTGCGCCAGAGCAGCGCGTCGCTGCGTCCACTTTCGAACGGTACTCCAGGGGCCTCTGTCTGGCCATCCCTGAGGCAGATGCCTGGCCCATCCCCATCTCCTTGAGATACTGATCAACTTGCTGCAACCACGAGGCACGTGATCGGCCCATTGCCCTCCTCCACTCACAAGGCTCCCTCACTGAGAGAATCTGCTGAGCAGAATCAGTGTCAGGAAAACGAGCTACATGTCCATACAGCCGCAGCTGACGCTCACAGACGATGCAGGTAACAAATCTCATTTGAGTCTCTCTTAGCAATCGCTCGTTGGACACAAAATCCGACCAGTGATAGCCAAGTATTCTCCGAAGAGACCTGGTACCAAAGGAATTAAGTCGTCGTCTCAGATCTCACATCCGTACAGCAAGACTGCAAGCACCAAGGAGCTGAAGACTTGGACTTCCATCCTCCTGCACAGGGACCGGCAGCGCCACACCCCATGATTCAGTGAATCCATGACTCCCCAGGCCCAACCCAGACATCTGTTGACCTCTGGCTCACAACCAGCAGAGACATGAATATCACTGCCAAGGTAAGTGAATCTCTCCGTGACCTCAACATCCTCGCCACAAACAGGTACAGACAAGATAGCAGCATCCAAGATGTCATTGAAAGCCTGGATCTTAATTTTGACCCAGGAAACCTGTAATCCCAGCGGCTCCGATTCCTCATTCGGCACCTCGAGGGCCCCCAAAAGGATATCTAAAGTCTCCGCAAAGATGACTGCATCATCTGCAAAATCAAGGTCAGAGATCTTGACATTCCCAAACGATGCACCGCAGCTTAATCTCTCCGACATCCTCCCCAGAATCCAGTCAAAACAAGTGCTGAAAAGTGTGGGGGCCAGTACACACCCCTGACGAACTCCAGTAACAACTGGAAATAAGTCAGAGATGGTACCACCACATCTCACGGCACTCTCAGTGGAAGAGTATCATTCAGACATCAAGTTGATCAGTTTTGGTGGCACCCCATGAAGACCAAGAATCCTCCAGAGGACAACCCAATTCACTGAATCGAATGCTTTACAGAGATCAACATAGGTTAACTATTTACAGAGATCAATATGGGATCCACAATCAACATAGGTTAACCCAAGGAGACTGCCATCTGGTGGATGACATCTCAGCACCACCCGCGCACACACTACCGAAATCTGACCCGGGAAGGTTACCCCGTGGTTTTGCTCCTGGCATCAAAGAATGGGGGACCAGAAGACTTTGCCCCAATCCCGTCATCCAGTGAGCTTCCCTGCAGAGGGAAGCTGCACAGGAGGAACTCCCACAGAGTGAGTTTTCTCTCCCCACACTGAAAGCCCTCCCACCTAACCCCAAGTCCTCACCCTCCCCGTACTCTCAACCCCCTCCGTACTTCAAGCCTTTAAACCCCTCCCCACCACAACTCAATCCCTCTTCCCCCCACCAAATGCCCTCAACCAACACCCCCAAAGCCTCAACCTATCCCTTCCAAATCTATCCCACCCCCTTTCCTCCTCCTGCTCAAAAAAGCAAATGCCATTCCCACATCAAAAGTGGAATATTTAACGCTTTCCGCTCCCCTATGATGCTATCAGCAACTTCACAGAAACCAGTCACGGTTGCCAGCTCAACTAACAATTTTCAGAGAAAATAGGAAATAATAGCAAGGACCTGCATAACCTCCAGGGTAAAAGTGCTTCTTGAGAGAATGCCACAGTTATTTGGGCAGTGTGTAAACAACAGAATGCTGACTCGATCGCTGAGGACAATCTTCACAAAGCCCATGATGCCTATCAGCTCAAAATCCTTTTAACTGTTGCTTTACACAAAGGGAAAACTTGTAGGGAGGGCATGACAATTGTGAATATGATGTCTGACTTCGCATAGCAATCACAAATATGGCGGCTGTTGCGGAGCAATTGCGGGTGGAGTCCGGCAAACTATCCAACTAATGGGTGGACCCCGGACACAAGGTGCCTTTTTATGCATGTATGTATGGATGTATAATCGCTAAATCAGCAAAAACGCAGACTTTCACATTGTCGAAAACTCATTAGCCAAGTACTGTACATGGTTCTACGTGCAACAACAATACAGAACAAAGACACCTGGTGGAGGAAGAACCACTTTGTTCTTAAACGTCAGCAAATGACTCGGTGTAACTGGCTGAAGAGTCTGGAGACTTCTTATCGACCTAAGTGAGAGGTCAGCTGTTCACAATGGCTTCTGCCTCTGTCACGAGAGTCCCCAACAGCTTAATCATTCAAGTGCTGTTGCAGGAGAGCCGAGAGGGCATTTCAGGTGGAACGAGAATCCTCTCCCAGGCTCCGGCCTTGTGGACATTCATATTGAAGATGACCCATTCACAACAGTCCTTGAGCACAAGTTCTCAGGAGATCTTCAGATCGTCCATGTCTGCCAAGGTGGCATCCAATTTGATTGCTTCCGATAAAATTGGTTCCCCCACCTGATTGAAACCATCTCAAGGGACTTCTTCTTCTGCAGAAAAGATGACAATGAGTATCAAGGAATGAGTCTGTGCTCATGGAGTTGGAGGTCTCAATATGAACTGCACATGATGCCATGCAAGTAAAGATCAGTCCCTAATGTTTGAGCCCCTTTTGTCCTTCTTTAATGATGAATGGTCAACAAAGTAGTCAATCGTGCTGTACGTTAAAAGTGGTGCTGGGTCCAGCCTGTTTTGTGGCAGGTAAAGCATCTTCTGCCCATGTGTAGCACCTCAAAGTTTCTAACATGTCATACATGCATCGTAACAGTGGCTATGGCTCCGACTATCCAAAATCCAGCTTGGCAAATTTGTTTCAAGGTCATGTCACAACCAGAGTGACCACTCTCGACATATTCAATCACAATACAACTTACGTGTCCATGAGGTGAAAACAGGATACGATGCTTGATGTCCTCTGGCAGTGCAGCTCTCTTCATGTGTCCACCAACACTCAATTTATTGTTCTCATCCAAAACTGGGTCAAGCATGTATAGAGAGCTGTCTTTGCTCACCGACTGGAGAAGTTTGTTCAGAATCTGGATCTCCCTGAGGAAAGCCTGAGCCAGCAAATGCCTCACAATCACTTGTTTTGCCTGTTGCATCTCATCAACAGTGACAAGAGTGTAGTTCTTCATCCTTTCTTCATGCAACTGGTGGTTGACAGGGATGGGAGGAATTTATACTGCAGTTTTTAAGTTTCTCAATGAAGATGAGATGCACTGCCATGGCTCTCTTGAGATGTAAACCAGCTGGAGAAACGTTTGTCTGTCTGTCAGACTTAAAAGGTCAGCGAGTGAGGACTGCACACTGAACAGTGATACCTTCTTCACCGCTGGATCACCTACTGTCAGCTCGATACATTCAGTGGTAAGTGGGGGGGTTATCAGTCGTTGACAGGAATTCTGGACCCGTCCATCATAGTTTTCTATCAATCAACTCTTTCGCTGATAGACCATGGGAGTTTAGATCTGCTGGGTTACCACTATCAGCAACAATATACGTATCTCTCTTCCTGAGGCCAGATGCAATCTCGTATCTTCTGCACACTCTTAGCAACGAAGATGTGGAATCTTCTGTTCGATTTGGAGAAATATCCAAGCACCACTTTACTGTCAGTGGAGAAGAACTAAGTGATTCTGCCGTATTACAGTTCGTTAAGTAGGAAGCTACACACTTTCGCAGAGAGGATAGCTGTGGTGAGTTACAGTCGAGGGATTGTGACTTGGTTTGATCGGGTCACTCATGACTTTCCCATAACCAGTGATGAACTTTTGCTGCCTTTGTTATCTATCAGCTTAAGATAACTGCACTGACCATAGCCGTACAGGCTGGCATCAGAGAAATGGTGCAATTGTGCCAATTTGGTGTCTTCTCAGCTTGTAACATCAGGGAATCTCCAGTGAGGAGAAGTGCATATTGCATCTCCATTTTACCCAATTGGGCTCTGGTGCTTTCGGAGAATGGATCATCCCAGTTACATCCATCTCAACACTTCGAGAATGCATTTCCCCACAAGCAAAAGAGGGGTTACAAGTCCAAGGGGGTTAATCAAATATGGAGCTGATGGTGGACAGAATTCCACGGCGAGTAAATGGTTTATCCTGGAATCGAGTGGGCACAGTGGGTGAGGAGACTGAAACGGAAGCATTGTGCAAGCAACTACATGAATCAGAGTTCTCACCAATTGAAGCACGCGGTGTGGAACCATGGTGAAGAACATCAATTGGCACGTTACAATCAACAGTTGTTCCTTGGCAGGTTACAATGGAAGATGGGATCAATAAACTTCACGGCAAGATTTTTTTTGGTTTCAGCATTGAATTCGACGAATGGCCTATCAGTAGCAGGATGGTGGTCATTCACAATATTATATCCTGTCTGCTTTACTTGAGTGTCACCACCAAACTGATACAACACATTAATCTGGGCTGAAGTTACATCCAACTCAGTTTGAAGGTTGAGCTGGTCAGCCTCTCCTTAGCTCAAGATGTGAGAGAGAGCTCCATCTGTTCAAAGAGTCTTATTCTCTTATCTCCATCTGTATATTCTGTTTGGCAAACTCAAGCTCAAACATGCTGTCAATAGCAACAAAGCGAGTAGAAAGTTTGGCCTTTTTGTTCTTCTGCAAGACGCAAAACCTCAGTTTGAACATAGAGAGCATGAACGAGCACTTGAAGAATTAGTCTGTGATCTTCTACTTATCGCTGAGGTGGCATTGCCAAGTTCAAGATCATCTGTTGCCTGAGGCTGCAACAATTCCGTGAAGAATTCCTCCATTAAAATTCTTCCTTTAAAGATGTGGGTTTGCTGAAATTGCTCCTCTTCACTAAAGAGTATGAAGAGTTATTCGTCCACTTTCTGAAACTCAGCACACAACAAACCCAGTTCTTGTATTCCTTGTTTATTAGCTGAGAAGTTCCACCAGATTCCATAAAACACGAGATTTGTGGCATCTACGCACAAAGTTCTTTAAAGAGTCGATCGTAGTTTCAACGCTTTGGTTCTCATAGAAATTCCATACCTTTCTGAGAGATTGATTTTTCTTATGCTTTGAATCTTCATTCCAAAAGTATTCGCATCGGTCATGGTGAGTCCTTTGGAGAGTTTTTACGAAGGCAGTTATCGCACTTACATCGATGAATAAGTTCGCCTCGGCCACAAGAGTTTTCCGGTTTTCATTGGTATGTTGTTTATTTCATGTAAAAACTGAAAAGAGAAAGGACAAAGTAAAACCATTAAATCCACACAGTTGCTCAATGTACAAGTACTACAGCTCAAACATCAGGGCTGCATCTTTTTCTATAAAATCAAATAATTTACAGAAGGAAATTTATTTACCTACAATATTGTCCCACGGTCAGGTGTTGAAGGGGAAAAATCAAAAACACTACAAACGAGCGGGAAGTCAAAGCAGAAGTGAGAAACACGACCATAGCACCATCAAATAACGGATATGGTCACAAATGAGAATTTTCAGCAAATAAGGATAAATTGAAGCAAGCAGTGGAACACCTCATGCCTGTCTCTTCTCCCTCTTTTCCATCTGTGTCTAACTCTCCAACCACCCCCATTGTCCTTATACACCATACAACTCCACTTCATTATGGCACATTCCAAGTGAGCTACTAGGTACGACCCCTCGTAAATGCTCTGGCGGAATAGTACATCCACATGAGCTAATGCGGACCCCTCACAATAATGGGACTGAACAGACTGGGGAAGTTGGGGAAGGTGAGGTAGAAGAGGGACAAATAAGAGAAGGTGAGCAGTGAGCCTGGATTTTGGAAGGTTAACAAGAGGGCTACTGGCAGACAATGTGCATACTACAGAAACCAGGGAGGGACAAAGCTAAGGGAGGGCAGAGGGTGGGAGACCAGTAAGTAGGTGGCAGATTACAGAGGTCACCAACCCGTCTGTGATGCAATATTAACAGGCCAAGACTCAGCTTTATCACGGGAGATCCCAATGATTTTGAGGGCCTTACTTTCCACGGCAACAAGAAGGGAAAGGTGTGAGGCAAGCATGCTAGCCCAAAGGGAGGAGGAGCTGCCCAAATTCCATCAAGCTGTGCATTAAGGTTTTGAAGGTTGACCAAAGTTCAGATTGGCCAAGGAAAGACTACGACAGGATGCCCAGTCAGTGGATAGCTTTGGAGGCCGTATTGAAAATATGAAATGTTTGCATTGGAAGCCATATTGGAATATTGCATCACATGATGCAACTAGAGGGGGAGTACTCGGGAGAGTGCAAAACCTCCGCCGCCAATACCGCTGGGTCACTCAAGTGAACCTTGTATCTTATTCATTAAATATGATGTCAACAGTGCTGACAGAGTTATAGTTCTTTTCTCCAACATTTTTTTTTGGGGGGGGGGGTGGTTGGAAATCACTTAAAACATGTAAAATGCAAAAAAAAAAAAAAAAAAAAAAAAAATCGAAATTTTGTTGAAAAAAAAGTTGCAAAAAATGTTTTTTTCTCCAACAATATTCTTTGGGGGTGGGGGGGTTGGGAATCACTTAAAACATGTAGAAATGCAAAAAAAATTTTCTCTAACAATTTTTTTTGGGGAGGGGGGGGGGTTTGGAGTGAGTAATCAGTGTGAGTATAATCAGTGTGAGTATAATCAGTGTGAGTCTAATCAGTGTGAGTATAATCAGTGTGAGTTTTGGTGGCGATTACAATCGCCACCAAAAACTAATAAGCTGAGCGCCAGACCATATACTACATTGCCATAAAGTTTGGAGATGATTCGATTAAAATTACTCAAAAAATAAGGGTTTCGTCGACCTCCATGATTTACCGCAAAGTGACCTTGACCTTTGACCTTGACCTTGACCTTGTTGTGTGCTGGAAGGGTATTGTAATAATACTACGATATGTGTACCCACAAGAGTTTCCGATGAGAATTGTGCTCTACAGAGTGATATAAAGGTGAAAAATCCAATGATTACAGACAAACAAACAAACAAAAAAAAAATTACCAAGTAACCGATCTTGCAAAAACTTCGTTTTGGCAAGATAACAAAAATAAAATAAAATAAAATAACATTAAAAAAAAAACATACAAGCTGACTAACATATCTTGCAAAAACTTCGTTTTGGCAAGATAACAAACAAACAAACGAACAGAAAGGGGTTAAAACTAACCTCCGATCTTCGATGGCGGAGGTTAATTAACATCCGCCATCGAAGATCAGAGGTTACTGTTTTCACCCCTTTCTGTTTGTTATCTTGCCAAAACGAAGTTTTTGCAAGATATGTTAGTCAGCTTGTATGCTTTTTTTATTTTTTATTTTTGTCTGTAATCACGTATCGATCCCTCTGCAGAGCACAGTTATCATTGGAAATTTTTGTAACTTCGCATATCAGAGTCCTATAGAGGTCCCTTTCAGCGCATAAAATTTTCAAGGTCAAAGGTCAAGGTCACTTTATCGCAAATCAGGGGAGTCGACGAAACCCTTATTTTTTGAGTAATTTTGATCGGATCGTCTTCAAACTTCATGGGAATATAGTTCATGGTCTGACGCTCAGCTGATTAATTTTTGGTGGCGATCGGCCTTGACCTTCATGGTTAGTGCTGGAGGTTGAAAGTTTTTGACCCCAAGGTCAAATTTTGAAATCTTAGATACCATATGGAGTAATACCTCATATGAAAGCGCTCGGTAAGTGCTTTCCAGATATGTCAAAAGTTTGACGCTATGACGTCATTTGATGACGTCATGACGAAAAAACGGATTTTTCATGAAAATTTTATTTCCTCAGTTCTCATCAAAATCTCTTGATATTTCATGTACAACGGTCCTGGAGAGATACCATTAACCGTACGAAAATATAAAGGTCAAGGTCAAATGTCAAGATCACTTTGAAGTCAATTATGGAGTTTGATGAAACCCTTCTTTTTGAGTAATTTTCATCGAATCATCTCCAAACTTTGTGAGAATGTAGTGAATGGCTTAGCGCTCAGTTTATTAGTGCTTGTTTGTGATCGACCTTGACCTTCAGGGTTAGCGCCTGAGGTCGAGCCTATTTGACCCCAAAGTCAAATTTTCAAGTTTTAGGAACCATATCCTGTAGTACCTCAAATTGATGTCCTCGATGAGTGTTTTCTAGATATGTCAAGCTTTAGCCATTATGACGTCATTGGGTAACGTTATGAGGCAAACACGTATTGTTTATGGTCACTCTGTAAAACGATTATCATTGGAATCTCTCGTAGGCAGATATTCCTCAAGGAGTCGTTCCTAGTGGATAGCAGTTTTGTTCACCTCAGTGTGACCTTAAATAAGTCACTCATGTTCACATTTTGGCAAGATACTGGTCACCCTGGGGGTGACATTAGTTCATTATCTTGCCAAAGCAAGATATGTTACTCGATCGGTTTGTTTGTTTTTTTGTTTATATATTTATATATTTGTCTGTTACAATTGATTTTCAACTTTCAACTTGCTCTTAAAGTCACAGTTCTAAAGCAATGGCTCTCAAACTTGACAAATATACCCGTGAGCACAATAGCTTTCGACGCCCAAAATTTCGAAGGTCAAGGTCAAAGGTCAAGGTCACCAGAAGGTCAAACATCAAAATCAACGAAACCCTTAGCTTTTGAGTAAATTTTATCGGATCATCTCCAAACTTGGTGGATATATAGCATATCGATAGGCGCTCAGCTGATTAGTTTTTGGTGGCGATCGGCCTTGACCTTCATGGCTAGCGCCTAAGGTCGAAGTTGACCTTCATGAAGGTCATTTTAAAATCTTTGACTAACAATATCGAGTAGTACCTCAAATTGAAGCCCGAGAAGAGTGTTTCTCAGATATATAAAAATTTCGGCGTTATGACGTCATGGCGAAAAAACTGATTTTTCATAAAAAATGAAACTCTCAAATCAAGGTCTTTTGGCAAGATAACCTTTGGCCTAAGGCCAAGGTATGCTTTTCATTTGTTTGTTTGTGAACAGTATTATGGAAAAACTCGACGGATTTCGACGAAACTTGGTGGGGGGATTAGGTATGGTCCAAGGATCATGCCATTAGATTTTGGACTTAGTCCAAAATCCAATATGGCCGCTATGGCGGCCATTTTGAAAAAATATTTGAATTTTTGTTTTTGCATTTCTACATGTTTTAAGTGATTTCCACCCCCCCCCCCCAAACAAAAAATTGTTAGAGAAAAAAAAAATTTGCAACTTTTTTGTCAACAAAATTTCGATTTTTTTTTTGCATTTATACATGTTATAAGTGATTTCCAACAAAAAAAAAATGCCAAAATTATAATTGCAGCTGATTTTGGAACTTCAGGTGGATATACCCACGTAAAATCAATTTCTGTCTCAAGGAATCTAGTTATGACGAATGAATCGAGTATGTAAAAGTTAAAAGTAAAAGGGAAAGTTGCAAACTATAACTCTGTGAGCACTGTTGACGTCAAATTGAATGAATAGGATATCAGGTTCACTCGAGTGACCGAGCAGTATTGGCGGCGGAGGTTTTGCACTCGACTGAGTGCTCCCCCTCGAGTTGTGGTTTGTGGTACTTTCAAAGGAGATTGGAGAGATGAGAAGAGTGAGAGAGAGTGAGAGTGAAATTGAGTTTTTGAAGCATTAAACTTAACTTGATTACATTTGTCCCACTGGGAAATCTTGTCCAAACCCTAATTTAAAGAGGTGGCTGTGATGAAATGAAATGTAGATCGAGTGAGGGAAGATGGAGCAGATGGGGAAAAAAACATGGATGAATGTAATGTTGAGTCATCAATATATGAGTGCATTTGGTTATTTGTGGAAGAAAGGTCATTGTTAAAAAGAGGGAAGAGTGTTGCAGACAGGACGGAACCCCGAGGGACACCGGTGTTGATGGGGAAGGAGGGAAATGTTGAACCATCAACAATTGCGGAGACAAAACTACTGTCAGAGAGAAAGCTCGACATGAGAGAGGAGAGTGATGGAGGAAATCCGAAAGAGGGAAGTTTGGATATCAGACCCCGATGCCAAACTCTGTCAAAGGCTTTTGAGATATCAAAGCCGACAACAAAGGATTCCCCAAAGACTCTCAGAGAAGAATCGCAGACATTCGTAATATAAGAAATGATATCAATGGTGGATCTTGCCTTACGAAAGCCGTGTTGATGGTCAGATAAAAGACTGTGACATTCAAGATGCTTGAGGAAACGGGAATTGAGAAGACATTCAAAGACTGGAAACAGTAGAAGTCAGAGCAATAGAACGGTGGTTGGAAGGGTTTGAACGATCACCCTTCTTTAAAATAGACTGCAATAAGGCATGTGACCAGGTAAGAGGAAAAGTTTGGGTTAAAAAAAAATGAAACAAACGAGCAAGCACGGGTGCAAGTTCTGTAGCAGATTCCTTCAAGACACAAGGAGGAATGCATATCTCCTACCTAGGTTAACAATGCTGTACTGAGTGCCCACATTGATTTTACTAATTTGCAGGCAAGTTTTGAGGCTTGAATCCCCATATGGATAAAATTTGGCAATTTTTTTTTTCTCATTCCTCGTTGCACAGCAAACTCGAGTGTTCAAGTATGTACTGTATTTCAATTTTAATGAAATAATGATTTTAAACATAGTTTAAAAAAAATCCAGGTGTTTTGCACGACTGAAGCAGTCAATCAATTAGAAGTGTGTCATTCATGTTTACCGGAAAGGGAACTTCACTATAAATGGAGGGTCTGTGTATAAATTTGTGTGCTGGTGGATTCCTGTGTACATTCTGTGGTGGTAAATTAAGAATAGTAAGGTAATTCTGGACAATCGATGGTTTGGTGTGCGTGTGTGTATACACTTCTTCTTGTTCTCAATCTTTCCTTTCTTCTTTCTTTCTTGCATTCTTTTTCTACGGAGGGATGAATCATGCAAATAGTTTTCGAAAGGTTCATCCGATGACTGTCGGAACCCTATCACAGAGCAATCGAAACGTGTCTACCGATGACATCGGTTTTTGAGGGTAGAGGAGGAGCAGCCGAAACCCGAAGCCTATCCAGGTTACTCCTGACGACTCCATCTCTGTTTATTTGGGTTTCTCCTGATACTCCAGTGCTGTATTTGGTCAGTTATTTGATCTTATACACCACCCTTATATACTATAATAAAACGATGTTGAGTCACAGTTTTGGAGATAGAGGCTTCACTGATCACCACAGAACACGTTAACTGGAATCATACGTAGCCATATCAGTGGTCTTTTTCACCCCGCACTCTTCTCTTTCTCTTTCTCTTTCTCGATCTTTCTTCATATATACATATATATATATATATATATATATATATATTTTGTTGTGGCTTATCACCACTCTGGCGTGCGAGCGAACGCTTTTAACTCATCGCCGCCGCGCGCACACCAGACGTGGCAAACCTAGTCGCAGCTTTCGGAGCAATGCGGAAATCCAGCTACGGGTGTGTTTTTAATCACACCATAAATCAGCCAACTATTCTGTCCATGCGCGACAGGGTCCGATCGCCAAATTGTCGATTTACCGAAGTATGTGCGCAGACAGAAATGCCGGGGATTTACACCTCAACGGGACCTGCTTGGAAACGAGCCGCTTAAGCAGCTCGCTCCGTTTGCGATTTCCGAGCGGTGTATATCGCCAAGCCCAGCCGGATCCGATTAATTTATCGGCTATTTAAAAGCCAGCTAATATCCCGAACGCAATACGGCAGCTCAATTGAGGGAAAGGACGCAACGAACAGGTCAACATTCACACAAGGACATTTATTTGTAACACGTATGCATGCAAACACGTATGCAATCATGCAGTCAGTAAAGCAATGCAGGTAAGGGACAAAACACAAGCAAGACAAAGAACTACAACCGTTCTATTTATCAATGTACATTCACTTAACAGTTCTACTTATGGACACGGCACCACAACTTTCATACAAAGAAACCCCAGGAAAGGGAGGGGCAGAACTGGACCCGTAGGCCTTCAATATCCACGGAGCTGTGGAGACCGCAAGAGCTCCGAGAGGCCGTGCTGGTTACCTGCCACCTTCGTGGTGACTCGCTGGTTGACCCTCGATGTTTCGTCGACACGGCAGTTGGCGCTGCACAACTTGCTTGGCCCAGGCCCCGCCGTGCGGCCTGGTGGTTCGGCCTAGCCGACGACGCCTCAGAGGAACGAACGGGCCTTTGCTCTTTCGAGAGTTGATGCTCTTTTAAGAGCCCGCCCGTTCCTCAGCGTTGGCTCGGACCGTTCTCTCGCCGGCTGGCGACCTCTCTCCGGCTTTCTCCACCGACCCGTGGTTCTGCGCGGCGCGGCAGGCTGGCTGCGCTCCGAGCTCCGACTGCCCTCCACTGGACTCGAACCTTGGCGGACTGCTGCCTTCCTCCGACTCGATGCCAGCTCGACTCCAGACTTCGACTCTGCAGCTCCCCGACAGACTGCCTGCTTGGCGTTCAGCGCGCCTTTATATGGGGTCTGTGGGTGTGTTTGATCTCTCACCTCTCACCCCCCCCCCCCGCTGGCTCCTCCCCTTTTGCGATTCTAATCCGATCTCTTCGCGAAGCTTGGACGTGGGTGAAATCATCAACCACGCGGACGTTGCAGGAATCATTGGCTTCCGCCCCAACGAGGGAGTCCCCGCGTCTGGTGGCAGAGATGTTGTTCGTTGGGATTCGCCGTGGCTGGTGAAAAGATAGTGGCACAATGGAGATGAAGGTGAGGCGATGTTGTGCATTTGTGGAGATGTTGTTGAGGAGATGGTGAGGAGATGTCGTGGTTGGCGCTGTGGTGGGGATGGTGTGGTTGTTGAGAGGCAGTTGTGGTTGGCGCTGTGGTGGGGATGGCGTGGTTGTTGAGAGGCAGTTGTGGTTGGCGCTGTGGTGGGGATGGCGTGGTTGTTGAGAGGCGGTTGTGGTTGTTCAGATGTGGTTGTTCCAAAATAACGATAGCAAAAGAATAAACGGCTGACTCAAAGATCACAGCACGGTTACACGAATAATTCCCTTTAGACATCGGTGGGGAAATCTAATCTGAACACACACTTATCGACATAACTGATCTCTGGGAAACCTGAATGGTGTTCTGTGAATTTCCACAACCATAACAATATATATATATATATATATATATATATATATATATATATATATATATATATATATATATATATATATTATATAGTGTGGTTCTTGGAAGAATTATGAAGGTGACTTGTGTTCTGCAGTTTTCAAGTATATAATTCAATTTAAATAAAGGTTTAAAGGCGTATAAATAAATAATTTTGGGTTTTACCGCCATTTTACGCAGTGTCGATTACATCACCCTATCCAACACGTTACGTTAGTTCTTCATGCCTGTTTGTTTGTGTCCTTTATAATGTCCTTAAAAACATTAAGTTTCCTGGTTGGAATGATTTTCAATGTTGTTTGACTGCCATGGCAGGCAAAGTAAACATATTATATCATTCCACTCTGCACATGTGCGTTCAGGACAAATTCAGAGCCATAAAGTACAGTAAAACGGCAAACTTGTCATCCTATCCATGTTTAAAATATAACATTCAATTGAAATAAGTTGTTCCTCAATCATAAACAGATAAAACAAGCAGAAAAAACAGAACCAATTGCTTCATATCACTTTTTGCTTCATGTGCGCGGGGTAAATATTTGCTTAAGTCATGAAATGATATTTGTCTCTTTTGTTGTTCTGCCTTCATCATTATTGCGATTTATAACATACTTTATACACATCATTCTCCATGCTCCAAAATTTGATTTTAAAGCCCTTTCAAAGTTGCATTTGGCGAAACATGCATTTCTGGTTTTTATAGCCATAATTATTTTGAATGGTAAAGAAAAGAAAAACCACAAATAATAAGCAGTAAGAACAGATAAGCAAATGAATATGAAGCAATACAATGGTAGTCGTTTGGTGTGCACCACAATGAGGCATCAGTAGCTACTTACTACAGTTGTGATGGCAAAAGCAAGAAAAATTCAAATTAGTAATCAGTTTACAAAGAGCAAGCACAAGGAGAATAAAGGACAGGAGAGGGAAAGAGAAGCAAAATTTCCCCAGCATAACCTTTTGATGAACAAACAAACATGTCGTTCAATGTATCAATTATCAATATCGCCGTGCCCAAGGAGGGATTCTGATTTGGAGGCGTTCCGCCATTATCACAGAAGTATGTGCCAAGAGTCTAAACACACGATTCCTCTTGTACTGAGCGGGGTTGCTGTTCCGGTGACAAAAGCATCAGTAGGGTAAAACTAACCTGTCTCACGCCAGTCTAATCCTAGCTCACCTTCCCTGTTAGTGAGTGAACAATTCAACGCTCGGTGAATTCTGCTTCGCCATAATAGAAAGAGCTGAGATCGAAGGATCAATAAGTGACGTCACTATGGAAGCTTGGCCGCCACAAGCCAATTATTCCTGTCGTAAATTTTCTGACACCTCTTGTTTAAAACCCCAAAAGTAAAAAAAAAGATCATGGGGCCACACTTTCATGGTGGATACGAGTATTCATGCTGATAAATCAAGATCAAGTGAGCTTTTGCCTGCTCCACAGGAGGTTTCTGTCATCGCTGAGCTCACCTTAGGTCACTTACATTGCTGTGTGACAACTGTTCCACCCCAGTGAAAATCCCCACCTGGAACAGTCCCCAGAACGGGTCAGGAGAGTCCGACATCAACGGGCGCACACAGAAGCGTGCCATGCATGGCCGACTGACAGCTTTCGTACCCAGAAATGTGCCTGCGAAGCACCAATCCAACGCAGCTCCCCTTGTATTATCGGTAATTTTGTTGCATAAACGTTATGTTTCATTTGGACTGCCTGGAGAGTTAAATTATTGCAACTATATTTGATAAATTGCATGGGAACAGCCTCAACTGGTTCACAGGCCTGCGGCAGCCACTCAACTTAGCCTGTGAGGAAGTTTTAGTGAAGGCGTCAAGTGTGGATACATTCCTGTCCCAGAGACTGCTATCCACACAACAGTAAACGACACAATTATGTAAAAATATGCATGATGACTGGAATATTGTTGTGGGCCGGGTATCGGCGACGAGCACGGCCGCCAGTTGGAGCAGCAGAGTCGACTCCACCGAACACCCGGAATTCAGATCGTTACCCTCGGATAACTCCGAAGGTACGGGTCCCTTACAGGACCGTGAATAGTCAATAATTCAACCACGTGGAACAGGTTTATTTGCCAAACTTCAAAATACCTAGAGGCCCACGTGGCGAGCTACCGAGGAATTCACACCCTTGACAGAACTCGAACGGGATGAGCTGTAACCATACTCGCCCCGTACGTAACCAGAGCAGATGGTTACCGAGGTCTCGTCGGTCCAAATGCATAACTACAGCAGCAACGGCCTTTTTAATCATCCAACACGCACCGTGCTAAACCAATGAAGGAAAGGACGAGGATGAGCTGAAACATTCAACAATAGGGGTATTTATTTACAATTGGTGGGGAAGGAACACATAAAGGGCAGAGTTAAACCGACTATAAAAGATGCAAATAATGTACAGCAAAAGCACTTAACCAGTTGCTACTTAAAGACGGGCACACACACGCACACACAAAATAAATGGACCTCAATGGTCTTTATTCGGCTCTCCAGCCGCGGAGGATAGTTCGACTGGGAGTCAGGACGGCTGGCTACCTGGCCGCGAGCGCATGGCTGTACGTCCACCTACTCCCGGAGCTCTGGTCGCCACAAGACGGACCAGGGCAGCCAGATGCAGACCAGCGCCAGTGACGAGATGAGGCCAGACCAGCGTCGAGCAGACCAGACCAGTGCCAGCGACGAGATGAGGCCAGACCAGCGTCGAGCAGACCAGACCAGTGACGAGATGAGGCCAGACCAGCGTCGAGCAGACCAGACCAGCGCCAACGAGATGGAATCGGACCACACGCTCGAGCAGACGGGGCGCAATTATTTGTTCTCCTTTCTTTCGTCCCCTTCTCGGGCGCGGTCCGTTCATCGCCCATTGGCTGCAAAATGATGCCAAGTCTGCTGATTGAACCGGGGGGTGGGGGGGGGTGACAGCCGTCGCGGCCGACCGCCCCTCAAACAAGGAGAGGAATATGGTCTTGCGTGGGTTGCGCCTATTGGTCGACCGTCGGCAACCTCGCTCGCATCCTCCGGATTGGGCGAGAGAGATGTCAGGTCCTTGTGATCTTCACCCACGTACGTGCTGACACGCACGTGTGCAATGGAGCCGGTGGAGGATGGTGGAAGGAAGCGAAGGCAGATTTCGTCGGTGTTGTTGTTGTTATAAAAATCCTAACTATCAAAATAACTCCGCAGCGCATGAACATCCAATTCCCACTAGACTAGGGATGGGACCCTAACAAGAAGCACACACTTACCAATATAACTAAGCTATGGGGACAGCTGTCTGTCTGTGTGCACAAGGCTTCCAAATTCATAATAATATATCATTCCAGAATTTAAAAAATACAACCTCAAAAAACTTTTAACACTCAATATTAATTATTCTTGTGTGTGTGTGTGTGTGTGTGTGTGTGTGTGTGTGTGTGTGTGTGTGTGTGTGTGTGTGTGTGTGTGTGTGTGTGTGTGTGTGTGTGTGCGCGCGCGCGTGCCACAAAAGCAGGACTGTAATAACCTGTGCATTTGGAACATGAAAAAACAAGAATCACCGAAATGTGGTCACAATCTGACAAAATCCGGTAACGGGCCGATTGGGAAACGCGCATTTAATGTGCTGTTGAAAGATTAACTCGACACCTCATCCATGACACCCTCCACCACGGTTATATCAGAACGAGCTGATTCATCACACGGTCACAGATTGTTTAACCCCAATATGGGGCCGTTCAAAAATTCTGTAAGGCCATTATTTTTTTGCAATTTAAGTAACGTTACGCTTGATTATGCAAAGGAACTTAACGCTTGATTACCGTGGGTTCTGACTTACCATGCATTCTAACGAGCTTTATTAAACCTTAGTAATAATTTTTATTCAATATCTGACTCGATTTTTCAGGGTCCCTCATCGTAACACTTGACCCAAACAAAGCCAATGGAAATCTGACGCAACAAACCCGGGCAGTGAATAATCAGCAGAGACCTACAGGTCTGATGTCTTGGGTCAACCAGAAAACCAAGATGGTGGCCATATTATTTCATCTTGGTGCCATGGTAGGTGGAGTGAAGTGACAAATGTGGGTGTGGTCCAGCAGCTGTCCAACCAATGGCTGCACATCTCAAAAAAATGACCTCCAACAAGAACGCTGACAACACCAACCACGCAGAACTACTGTAGACCTGAAATGACTTGACTTGGGTCATTATTGACTTCACTCAGACCTAATAGCATTGAGAGAGCCAGAAGCAAAACATTGTTTCAAGAAGCATTCTGTACCTGTCAATGCATGCATAATATACAATCTCATTGGCAAAGAAACAACAGCAAAAACAAACACTGATGGCCAGATCTCTGGGGGTTATTCGGTCAGAGGGGCCGACTTTCTTGGGGCTGTAGGCTTCCATTGAGGACACCTGGAGCAATTGATGGAGGACTTTTGTCCAGAAGAGCAGAGATGCTAATAAATAAATAAATGTTCAAGGAACACCTCATCCTGTGCAGTCCTTAGAAAAAGAACATGGGAAGGGTCTTGCTTTGCGTTTCGGACTACAACATATATTTCCAAAGAGTTTCACAACGCTGAGAGCACAAGCAGCAAATGTGATTGGTCGAGATGGCGTAATAAAAAAGAGCATAACATTGCTAAACTGAAGGGTTTTTTTTGAACTTCCAACAAGGCGATCTGTGTTCTTCAATTTTCAAGTATACATTTCAGTAGAAATAAAACAAAGATTTTAAAGGCTGCAGAAAAATAAAAATGGAAGTTTACCACCGTTGATGCAGCGTCTTTTACCCCACCTTATTTAACACGTTATATTGGTTCTTCATGCCTGCTGTTTGTGCCTTTACGACATCCCTGAAAACAGTAAGTTTCCTGTTTAGAATGATGTTCAATTTTGTTTGACTGGCAGACAAGAAAACAGAGTAAAAAAAAAATTACCTCACTTCTTTCTGCGAACGCGTGATTGAGTCGAGATTCCGTATAATTTGTCAAATTCAGAGGCAAAGTACTGTACTGCTAAACTGCAGGTTCATATTCCAATTTGTGTTCTTGTGGACAAAATATAAAATTCAATTGAAATCAAGTCGTTCCTCAATCATAGACCGACATCTGCAGAGAGACAGAGTAAACTAATTGCTTAACCCCACTTTGCACTTCACGCATGTGGTAACAACAACCTCTGATGAATGGAAGTCAGTTTTGAAACAAAGGTAGGTGGGTGAAGGATAAGCATTTCGAGTGGTGAGAGGAATCTTTGACCTGGTTGATGAGTGCATAGCAAGTCTAAGCTGTAGACTTGAACAATACGAGTGTTATTGCAAACTGTTATGCACTCACATTTGTCACACACTTCCATTTTAGGTTGTGGGCTGTGATATCGAGTTCACATCTTAAAAATAATTATCCATTCTGATTCATAACCAACAATGTGCTTCGGTCCTACTATGGGGTGGCAGTTTGGTTACCTGTTGCAGGTGCAGACTTGGTGTGCATTGAAGATGATCCTGGTTTTGTTGACTCTGCTCGGGTCAAACTGGAATGCTCTTCATTTGGATGTTCTGATGTCATGTTGCATCCTTCATCATAAAATTCAAAAGAATGTAAAGTGGGGAAACTGTCAACACATGAATGAAACATGCAACAACATGATGTTAACATCGGCAACATATTGTTATGGTTCTCGGAACCGTATGCATACAACATACAGTTGTCCGAGTCAGTTATTACATTTATTCCATTAATATACGCGTAGTTGGGTCCCTACCTTTTGTCTAGTGGGAAGACAAGGGAGTGTGTTGCAATGGGCTATTAGTTAGGATTAATAAATCATTTTTCCCCTTTTATTTTATTCCCTCCTTCTACAATCCACGGTGCCTTCATCTGGCTCGCTTCCCTCGTTCCGCTGGCCACAGCGTACCACCGTCTACCCGGGCTCTCGCTTTCTGAGTCCAAATCCCGACGTTCGGCTGGACATGCTGTAGCTGCACCACATCCACCTGCCACAGGCCAGACCATACCGGCTGAAACTCAGCCCAGAAAGGCGGACCACGTGAAGGGCCAGTGCAATCCGGATGCTTGGATCAGACGATGACATCGGTTTCGAAATGGCTCCTCCCCAAACTCCGGGCTCTATAAAGTACGGAGCAATCCTCAGAGAGTGGTCGAAGTTGGTTGGTTGAAGTGGTTGCGAAGATAGTCCAAGTTGGTTGGTTGAAGTGGATGCGAAAGTATTTGGGTTGGTTGGAAGGAGAATTGCAGATAAGAATTGGAGAAGAATTGAAGAGTGAAGGAATTGAAAGGGGTTTGGAGTAGTTGTGAGTGAGTGTTTCTGCTACTTGTCTCCGCCGACACAGCGTCGAACCGCCCCTTGCTTCTCGATCAAGCCTCCTGTCTGGCCCTGCTTTCTGTTCCTTATCTCCGACCTCACGACCTCGACGAACAGCCTGTTGCCTGGTCCTGCCTGCTGCTCATCTCTCGCCCCCCCCCCCCACCACTCCCTTTGGACTCCGCTCTTCTCCACTCAAGCCTCTCCTGCAGACAAGATCTCCACACGTATGGTTGTGGCCGAACAACTCCACCATTGTCGGGTGCCGCACCACGGAGCATCCCTACCCCGAAAGGCTCAGGTACCGAGAAACTGTAACCTCAACTCCCTCCCTCCCTTGGCTGCAAAAGTTCCTTTCACAATTGGGTTTACTTTGTCTGAGTGCGTGTCTGAGAGTGTTGGCGCCTGTCCGTTAAGTAAACCTGTATAAGATCTTTTATTGTTGTGATTGTTGCTTTATTAAGCTTGTGTCAAGTCTGCACTGTCTGCTTTGCAAGTTGCTTGTAAAATTGCCACACCCCACACCTCTCATCTTTCCCTGCGTTACACACCCAATAAACCTTTGTTGTGCCACATGCTTTTCCTCGCTTATTGTAAATAAATAATTGTTGAAGAAATATTCCCAGCTCACCTTTGTCTTTTCCCTCATTGGTCCAGCATGGTTCATATCCAGGTTTAGCCGGGTCTTTATTCCCAATGGTCCGTTCCTTCTAGTCGGTACGTCCTTGGCAGTGTCGCTCGGCTGCATCCGATCCGGAAAGGTGATCCGATCCGGTAAAGTGATCCGGTTCGGACAAGGCATACCGAGGGCATGGTTCCCCAGTGGTTAAACCGTGTGGTTAATTAGGTAACCCGATTCCATAGGTGGGAGGACTCCAGGTCACGCGGTTGAGTTATTGGCGTCCACGGTTGGTTAAGCAACCCGCCGCGTCACGGAATTATCCGTGAGAGACGGCCTACAATTCCGGGGAGTCTGGTGGGAATCGACGTAGCTTCCCCCACCGAGTGGCCTTCTCACCCGACCTCACCAATATACTGAATTGTTAAAGATTTGCGGCAAAGATAACAAAAATTGTAACGTCAACCAAAATACAGGATAGTCAAATGAAACAAACAAAGCCCACAAATATATTTTGGGACTTCAGCAGAATGACTGGCTAACGTAAGTGCAGATATTCTGGAGATCATATGAACAGAAAAATTAATATTGGAGAGGGTTGGGGGGGGGGTGGGGAAAGACGTCACCAAGCTATTTGTGACGTGAGAAAAACAGGCTTTCTGCTTCCATCATATCGTGGGAAATACCAATAAAATTGAGAGCTCAGATGTCACAGAAACAAGGAGTGACAGATGTGATGCAGGGGTGTCAGCCCATAGGAGAGAGCAGTACTCCACTGAGCTCGAGACAAAGGCTTTATCAACAGACAAAGTAGTTCTGAGTTTTAAAGAAATGACAAAATGATGGATGTCCAATCTACAGCTGGCTTTGGAAGCCAGCTTTGATATTTGGTCAGTCTAGGTGAGGCGGTAGCTCATGGTGAGGGGTAAAACTTCAAGACACTGAACCTCTTCCAGTGGTTGTCCATGGAAATACACAACGGCACTCCAATCTCCACTGAAAGAGAGGAGAAAATATTCCATTGATAATGCCTTGACTGCACGAGTCAATGAAGTGAAAAAAGAACAGGAATGAAGGAGGCCTTGTATGCCAAAAACAGAGAAGCAAAGTAGGATGCCAGACTGGCGAATGCCAAGATATGTCCAAGGAAACAGTCCTGACCTCATCAGAATGATGGTGCCTCATTATGATGAAGCATCATATGCAGAGCCAATGATTTTCCATTTCAAAAAAACCTATATTCAGTTTCAAAAATTAAATTTAGTTTTGTGTTATCAACGGAAAAGAAGCATACATATTTGTGCACCTGTTCTGGAAAAAATTAAATTTTCCTCAAGTCTCTGCACCAAAAAGCCTCAACATCACACTTGAGTGTCCCCCCCCCCCATCAATTATAAACGGCAGGTGGGAAAAATGTGGAAACTTGATCTCTGGGACGATGTACTTTACATTAATATAGACGACAATGTCCATGAATGTTCTTTCACCCACCATGAAAATATGCAAGTTCAGTACAAGTGAGCAAGGCAAGGCAGCGCTTGAACAATACCTTGCAAGGCAATGTACGACACCGGGCAAGTCAAGGCGGGGCATGAAGCACCACATAAAGCGCCGGGCAAGTCAAGGCGGGGCACGAAGCGCCACGCAAGTCAAGGCGGGGCACGAAGCGCCGCGCAAGTCAAGGCGGTGAACGAAGCGCCGCGCAAGTCAAGGCGGTGAACGAAGCGCCGCGCAAGTCAAGGCGGTGAACGAAGCGCCGCGCAAGTCAAGGCGGTGAACGAAGCGCCGCGCAAGTCAAGGCGGTGAACGAAGCGCCGCGCAAGTCAAGGCGGTGAACGAAGCGCCGCGCAAGTCAAGGCGGTGAACGAAGCGCCGCGCAAGTCAAGGCGGTGAACGAAGCGCCGCGCAAGTCAAGGCGGTGAACGAAGCGCCGCGCAAGTCAAGGCGGTGAACGAAGCGCCGCGCAAGTCAAGGCGGTGAACGAAGCGCCGCGCAAGTCAAGGCGGTGAACGAAGCGCCGCGCAAGTCAAGGCGGTGAACGAAGCGCCGCGCAAGTCAAGGCGGTGAACGAAGCGCCGCGCAAGTCAAGGCGGTGAACGAAGCGCCGCGCAAGTCAAGGCGGTGAACGAAGCGCCGCGCAAGTCAAGGCGGGGCACGAAGCTCCGCGCAAGTCAAGGCGGGGCACGAAGCTCCGCGCAAGTCAAGGAGGGGCACGAAGTGCCGCGCAAGTCAAGCAGGGGCACGAAGCGCCGCGCAAGTCAAGCAGGGGCACGAAGCTCCGCGCAAGTCAAGCAGGGGCACGAAGCTCCGCGCAAGTCAAGCCGGGGAACGAAGCGCCGCGCAAGTCAAGCCGGGGTACGAAGCGCCGCGCAAGGCAAGCCGGGGCAAGAAGTGCCGTGCAAGAAGCGCCGCGCAAGTCAAGCCGGGGCACGAAGCGCCGCGCAAGTCAAGCCGGGACACGAAGCACCGCGCAAGTCAAGCCGGGGCATGAAGCGCCGCGCAAGTCAAGCCGGGGCACGAAGTGCCGCGCAAGTCAAGCCGGATCACGAAGCGCCGCGCAAGTCAAGCCGGGGCACGAAGCGCCGCGCAAGTCAAGCCGGGGCACGAAGCGCCACGCAAGTCAAGCCGGGGCACGAAGCGCCGCGCAAGTCAAGCCGGGGCACGAAGCGCCGCGCAAGTCAAGCCAGGGCACAAAGCGCCGCGCAAGGCAAGCCGGGGCACGAAGCGCCGCGCAAGTCAAGCCGGGGCACGAAGCGCCGCGCAAGGCAAGCCGGGGAAGAAGCGCCGCGCAAGTCAAGCCGGGGCATGAAGCGCCGTGCAAGTCAAGGCGGGGCACGAAGCGCCGCGCAAGTCAAGGCGGGGCACGAAGCGCCGGACAAGTCAAGGCGGGGCACGAAGCGCCGCGCAACTCAAGGCGGGGCACGAAGCACCGCGCAAGTCAAGGCGGGGCACGGCGCCACGCAAGTCAAGGCAGGGCACGAAGCTCCGTGCAAGTCAAGCCAGGGCACGCAACGCACAAGGCAAAGCAGGGCACCGCACAAGGCAAAGCAGGGCACTGCACAAGGCAAAGCCACTTGTCTATTCCAATTTACCTAAGTACTCACGTCATCTAACTACAAGGGAAGCCACACCATCGGCCGGCTTTGTCCGAACTGAGTCGCTGTTATCGACTCGTATCCGGCGTAACCGAGCGGGAATTACCAAAGCCGCGCCGGTCCAAGTAACAATTTAAGGCACAATCGGCCTCCCAAATTCTCAAGCCCGAACAATACTGGGCCAATGGAAGAAATGACAGGCAACGGACTGGAACATTTAACACGGGGTTTATTTATAATAGGGAGGGAGACAGAGCAGAGTTATCATGACTTTCAGGCAGGCAATGTACAGTGAGCAAAAGCACTTAACAATTCCACTTAAAGACTGGGCACGCACACACACACACACACACACACACACACACACACACACACACACACACACACACACACACACACACACGGACCCCAGCGGGTCTTTATTCGGCCCCTCAGCCCAGGAGGGAAAGGCGAGCTTGGGATCAGAGTCCTGTCGGTACCTGGCCGCCTCGTGCGGTTTGGCCTGCGACTGCACGTGTGGGACCCATGGGAGCTTGGATGGCGAGCAGCCGAGACTCCATACTCGGCAACAAGGATACGGCGCCCAACGTGAGGCAAAACAGGAGCAATGGCGACAAGCCCAGACACGAACCAACCGGCAGCAATGACAATCACCCACACGAACCCTTCTCACATCGACCGACCGAACCTAGACCAAGACCGACTGAACAACGACCAAGACCGCTTCTTATCCCTGGGCGGTCTGGCTTCCCATTGGCTGGGGCGCGCGTGCGATGCTCACCCTTCGTTCATTGGGCAGAGGAAACACTCAATGCCCTTTTTTGGAGCGGGGCTCCGATCTGAGGCGATGGAAGCCCCGCTGACGTCTGTGCTCGGCACGCATGCGTGTGAGAAAGGCCGATGGTGGCATGAGCGAAGGAGGATGTTGTTGTTATTAATTCTAACTATAACCAGAGAGTTGGTGTCAAAGCCACCCAATGCTCACCTGTTAAAACATTTGTTTTTAATGTTTTAACAAGGTTTTTAATGTTTTAACATTTAATGTTTTAATGTTTAATTTGTTTTTAAAAGACTAGTCTAATAATATTTTTTTATAAAGCATTGCAGTGAAGTCTGATCCAAATAATTTTAAAGCAATATATGTATTTGTATTTTGTAATCAGTAAAAAAATAGTGTGGTAGATAAAAACATTTGAAAGGAAATAACTTGCACCAAAAACTTTAACATTTTCACGCTGACGCTCACGCCGGGGGTATCGCTATAGCTCTGTTCTTCGAATAGTCGAGCGAAAATAACTCGCAGCGGACATACACTTAATCACCCATTAAACATAGGGATGGGACCCGAACTATAAACACATACTTATCAAAATAACTGAACTGCGGGGACTCTGGCTGTTGTGTGCAAATGGCTGCCAGATTCATAACACTCTCACGGTGCATTTTGGGGAGGGATTTTACATGTTTGTCGATCTTAAATAATTCGGATGAAAAGTCGAAGTAACAGAAGTACGAAATGCACAATTCAATAATACTACAGAGTCCCAACCTCTAAAGTGGGTCGAGTCTGAGGGGGGCTCCAAAGGGAGTTTACAGGGGGGTAGGTTGCCCCCCAAAATAGGTATTTGCTTTCTTCTCTGAAATTACGTGTGCATTTCTGATGAAACTTGACCACAATCTTCATCACCTGTGATGTATCAATGTTTGTTCATGCCATTAAAAATAATTGAGGTCCAAGGGGGTCAACTGGTGGGGGGGGGGGAGGTTTGGGGAGGGGGTTGTCCCCCTAAAATATGCATTTGGTTTTTCTCCGAAACAACACACAATATTTCAATGAAACTTGACCAGAACCTTTATCACCCATGATGTACAAAAATTTAACAAAGAAATCCATCGGTATTTACTTTCTTCTCTGTTATATATTTTGCTGGTCATCCATGCCTACTAGCGGTTTCCTGATTATCTTATCCAGTCATTACCAGGTGAGCACCCAGGGGTACTGCCCCAATGTTTATTATTATGAACGAGAAGATGAAATCCGGGGTTTGAGCGATCTGTTTTTTGGGCTTTTTTTTTTTTCCTTTTTCCATGGTTTGGAGAAGTGAAAAGTGATGTCTGCTTCGACAATCAGCTGAACAAAACAAGTAGGTTCTCAAGTGTAACCAAAGCGACTTTTTCATGAGGATAGTCCAACTTTAGTTTTGTATGTCGCAGATGGGGAGGCCATTTCTTTTTCCATGCCATCCGTACATGGAGAGTACGAGCGTGCTCTCTGATAAGGGTGAAACTTCAACACTCGGTATCCACCTCAAAATATTCTTCGATGGAACCGATTTTCTCACTGAATTCTTTTCTCATTATCATGAAACGGTCTGTGGAGGTGCCGCATTCAAAAGTCGGATCATCAAGACTTCGGACAACCCTCATATACACACGTTATACGTGACATATTGTACAAGTCACACACACACACACACACACACACACACACACACACACACACACACACACACACACACACACACACACACACACACACACACACACACACAGACCTGGGAGTTCTTTTCCACCTTCTGAAACGCACACATGATGGAGATAACAACCAAAGATGCATGCACGCACACCTGTTTTAGTATCGATGAGTTTCAAAACACAACAAGGGTATCGATGCCTCTGACAGTTCATCGGTTGATGTCGTCTTGAGTTTGCCAACGTAACCAAGCACGTCTCAATCGCTTGCTGCTGTTGCTGAGCCACTTGCAAAGCAGTTCACCTGAAGACCGGAACAGATGGCTCGGCAAGCAGCTTGCAAAGCGGTCGATACGGAACGGATGGCTCGGCAAGCAGCTTGCAAAGCGGTCGATACGGAACGGATGGCTTGGCAAGCTGCTTGCTAAACGGAACACAACCCTGCCCTCGATACCTTACAACTCTTGCCGAGCGACTAGTCAAGCAGCTTGCAAAGCGGTCGATACGGAACGGCTAGCTTAGCAAGCTGCTTGTTCACGGAACATATCCGGGTAAGCTATTGAAGGCGAGCGGCCGTTTAACATCATCGTGCGGTTCCGAAACAATACATCAGTACGTTGACGTACGTGGTGATTGGTAGGTGTCTGATTTCGTGCCTCACGACAGTGAGACCGGGGAAACGGGAGTAAACGTAAACAGCACACTGCGTACAAGCGATCCGTGCTGTTCTCGACCTCAAATCAGACACAATACAACACCATTGTACTCTGAGAACCGATCGCATTTAAAAACGACCGCCGACCACTTGTGTCCTCACAACAAGAGCGCAGACACAAGGACAACGAGTCAAGCTCAGAAATACGAAGCAAAATGCCAGTCAGGATCGGCCACACACACACACACACACACACACACACACACACACACACACACACACACACACACACACACACACACACACACACACACACACACACACACACACACACACACACACACACACACACACACACACACACCACTGGTGTGTTTAATAAACGGACCGTCTCTCTCCAAGCTGACCCTCACCCGAATGTTCGTTCCGTGCAGTTTGCGGCTCCCAAGTGTCGTGTTCCACTTTCACAATGTCCATCTCTTTTCACACACGAGCCACGATTGACGGCCCATTCGTCGTAAATCGATTCACAAGTTTCCACGTTTAGAAACGGCGCAGAAAACTACATACACCTCGTACACGTTCACCGGGAACTCTTTTCTCACACTCTGTGGGGGTATAAATATCGGGGAAACGGTACAATTTAATATTAAAACCATAAACAAAATGGCGCTGCGCAGACGCAACCTTCACCGACGTGGCCCTTACAAACAGCACGAACTTCGAAACGCAAGAGATTGTTTGAACGCGGACGCACATTATAATGGAATTTCGGTACGTGCATCATGCATGCTCCCTCACTGCTTCCCTCCATTACTTACGATTCACCTTAAAACTGCGTTGCTGCCAAAGCCGTTTCTTGGCAACGGTTATACTTATAGTTCGGAGCATCAAACAAGCAGCACGTACCATGTTGGGTGCGTGTTTGAACCACTGACCTTCCACATAAAAGAGCAGACACTCCGACGTCGAACCAATACACCACCGAATCGGGTTTCATGGTTATACCTGCACTCGTGTGAAGCCTCCTCCTCCGGATGCAGCACAAGGCTGTGGGTAGCATCAATGGCTGGGGGGCCCCTCACCCGAATATTCCTTGAATTCCCCATTTACCAGGACACTGGTACTCATGTCACCGACCTCGAAAGGATGACAGGCTGAGTCAAACCCACCCGTTGTTAATTCAACGGCAGACGGGGGCTGCAGCTCAAGACCCTCAAGTTCCAAGCCAGCAACCCGAAGCGCGAAGCCAACACCTGGCCAATGGAAAAACCAGTCAAAAATGACGGGACAAGAGCATCACCGGCATCGTAGAATGGTCAAAGAACATAACTCACAAGCTTGTGGATTTACTTTTGTTTCATAAAGAAAAAGTAAAATTATTTTTCGAAATATATTCATTATCAAAGTGATAAAGGAATTTCAAACGACTGAGTAAAATTGATCACAGGTATACATAGTTAATGCAAATAGAAACTAGCATCTGTTGAAGACAAAGTCTTCGATATCCCCCACCATAGTAAATGAGGATTAAAAAACTTATATTCCCAAAGCGTGTGCAATACGTATGTAAAGTTTCCCCTTGATCTGACCAGCCGTTCTGGAGATGTTTGAAGGTTTTAGGGTAAATTCAATATGGCCACCTAACCACGTGACCTATCAATTAGAAATTAACAAACTTCTGAAAGGATGTCTTGGGGAAAGTGCAAGTGAAATTTTGCCTCAATCTGTCCAGCCACTCTGGAGATTTTTTAAATTTATTGATTTTCAATCCAAGATGGCTGACGAACCATGTGACCTATGACATCATAAATTTACATTCTGCCTCCAATCCTCCAGTGGAATAAGTGTGTGAAGTTTCATGTTAATCGGATGAGGTGTGTTTTTCTGTCCAAGATGGCCACCAAACCATGTGACTTGTGACATCATAATTTTTACTATGTATGCAGACATGATGGAAGATGATAGGTGAAAATTTTCGCTTCGTAAGGTGATGTGATCCCAGAGAAAACATTATTTAATATTTTCTTGAATCCAACATGGCTGCCAAAGCATGAAACCTATCGATTAGAAAATATAAAAAGGCAACAGTTCACCACTTGCTTGAGATGTGTGCCAAATTTCGTACATATATCTCAAGAGGATTTGTAGTTAAGCTCCGGAAACGAAATGTGACGGACGGATGGACGGAACCCATTTCTATATCCCCCGCCAACTTCGTTGGTTGGCGGGGGGATAATTACTGACTTCTTACCTCGAGCATTATAATTTTGAAAATGATCGGAATGGTCTTGCAATTGATCCATATTCAAACGTATGGAGTGAAAGTTTGGATGGCGCAAATCACCTTTCCCGAGTGGAAACAAAATGGCGAATGACACCGACATTGCATGTGCTCCCTTTCAGTGACGAACGTGATGTTACTTCATGCGTGACAGAGAAATAAATACAAGGGGGCTTTTGAGATATATATATATATATACATACATATACATACATATACATACATACATATACATACATATACATACATACATACATACATATACATACATATACATACATACATACATACATATACATACATACATACATATATATATATATATATATATATATATATATATATATATATATATATTGTTGCGGTTGTGGAAATTCACAAACCACCATTCAGGTCCCGTAGGTGAGATATCTCTGTAAGTACATGTGTAGTTAGCCCCAAACCCGTTGCTTAGAGAGAATAAATGTGAGCCATCCGGGCTGCGACGCTTTGAGATAGCCGTTTTTCTGTTCTATCTTTATTTTGAACCAACCACGTCTCAACCGCCATCACACAACAACCACCGACCACAACGCCACTTCACAACAACAACAACAACGCCAACAGCCACGATCTTTACCTTCACAACTCGCTCCCGCAAACATCGCATCACCGCCATTCCAAACGGCACCATGGCCATAAACCACCACCATAAACCCTCCACCAGCTTCACCTCTCTCCTCCTGCGGCCATTCCCGCACCACCTGTGAGCACCGAGCGTCAGGCTGTCCTGGGATCGTACGGGACACGCGCCGAGCCGCGAGTGCAAAATGCGGCCTTTCTGAGGAGAATTCGGATCAGGAATGCTACACGCCCACTTCTGATCCGTCCAATCAGCAAGCGCGGGGCGGTTTGGCCCCGCCTCCAGGCGCGTCTGTGTGGAATCGAGATATGTAAATTCTAGGATCAGGGGAGATTCACGCCCCTTTTTCTCCGTCCAATGGGCGAGCGTGGCTCCGCCCCCGAGCTCGTTCTGATCCAGAAATTTGCATATGGGTTCTCCTGCCGGCCAAGAAAGCGCCGAGCGCGGGGCGAATTTGGGCAGTCGGTTTGGGCAGAGTCGGCCTTGGAAGAGCGGAAAGTGGCAGAAGAGCGGAGAGTTTTGGGCAGAGGCAGTTTGGAGCGCGGAGTGGAGTTGGGAGGAGAGGGCGTCCCGGTGGATTTCGGCAGTCGGCTGAGGAGAATTGGGGGAAGAGACCGAGGAGTTCGGGTCCGGGGCAAGGAAGACGGCGGTCGGCGACGAGGTCGCGGTGGAATCGCTCGTCACGGGACCCAAGCAAGCCAGCTATACTCTTTCCCCAGAGCATCAACAATTCCCCCCCCCCTTTTCGCCCGTGCTGAGATAGTGCGAAAAGGGGGCCCCGTTCCCACCCCACTCCAAGCAGTGCCAACGAAACCCGCGAAGGAGCACGAAGTCGGGGCACCGCCGCGCTGCCACATTTGCGGCTCATCACAAAGACGCGGGTAGGACCCACCCGGTCTCGCGGACCTGACCGCTCTTTCAGGTCCTGCGCAAATATTGGCCCACAGGCCCCGTCTTCCCCCCTTGTCTTTGAGGGTGGCCTTTTCTTTTGTTTCTGTGTAAACGTGTGTGTGTTGCGCCAGTCTGGTGAAGTAAAACTGTTAAGTGTTGCCGTGTGTCGGTCTTATTCGGTAGTATCTCTGCGTCATTGTTTCTTTTGTTACATCTGCTTTTTGTGCATAATTGTTTTAATTGTATATGTGTGCTTTCCGTGTGCCGCGGAATAAATGTGCATCATGTTGAACTGTTTTCCCCATTTCGCTTCGTCTTTTCTTTAATTGAATCTCCATCTTGCTTCACGTAAAGGGTTGGTAGTGGGCTTAATACGCCCGATAATTAATCGGAACCGTCGCGGTCGACGATAACACCGCTCGGTTATCCCGATAGTACGGAACGGATCGCTTAAGCGGCCCGTGTCCGGAGTCGACCTGCGGCGAGGTGCGATCGCCCGGTCTACCCTCCGCGTGGGTACTTCGGTAGGTCGAGTTTGGCGAACAACCCTATCCCACGCGGGGGGCCAATTGGCACTATCGTGGCGAGGCCGAAAGGCCCACCCGTGACTAGCTCCCGGCGTTAGTCCAAGAGGGTCACGACAGAATTGTCCGTCCGGTGGGCGACGTGCCGCGATTCGAGTTACGTGGCCGTTCACAAGCCGGCGGGCACGAATTCGCAACAATATATATATATATATATATATATATATATATATATATATATATATATATATATATATATATATATATATATATATATATATATATATATATATATATATATATATATATATATATATATATATATATATATATATATATATATATATATATTGTTACGGCTGTGGAAATTCGCAAACCATCATTCAGGGCCCGTAGGTGAAATGTCTCTAAGTACATGTGTAGTTAGCCCCAAACCCGTTGTATAGAGGGAATTGATGTGATTCATTCGGGCTGCGACGCTTTGAGATAGCCCTTTTTCTGTTCTATCTTTATTTTGAACCAACCACGTCTCAACCGCCATAACACAACAACCACCACGCCAGACATCGTCACCAACTGCAATCACGCTCCAACCCTCGGACAACAACAACAACGCCAACAGCCACGACCTTTACCTTCACAACTCAATCCCACATCATCGCATCACCGCCATTCCCAAATGGCACCATAACCATCAAACCACCATCGAAAATCCTCCACCACCTTCGCCTTTACCTTCACGAATTCATCCCACATCATCGCTTCCACGGCCATTCCTACACCACCTGTGAACACTGAGCGTCGGGCTGTCTTGGGCCCGTTCAGCGATACGCACCGAGCCGCGAGCGCAAATAGCGGCCTTTCCGAGGAAAATTCAGATCACAAACGCTACACGCCCACTTCCCCTCCGTCCAATTAGCAAGCACGGAGCGGCTTGGCCCCGCCTCCAGGCGCGTCTGTGTGAAATCGATATATGCAAATTCTAGGATCAGGGAAGATTCACGCCCACTTTCCTCCGTCCAATGCGCGAGCGTGGCTCCGCCCCCGAGGTCATCCTGATCCGGATATTTGCATATTGTTTTCTCCTGCTGGCCTATAAAACGGCGAGCGCAAGGCGCTGGCATGGGAGAGTGAGTCAGTTTTGGTTGGAGAGTGGAAGAGAGCCGGGGCAGAGGCGAGTCGAGTCGGGTGGAGAGTCAGTCGACTCGGGTGCAGAGTGAGTCGAGTCATCAGTGTGGCAGAGAGTCGAGTCGGGTGGAGAGTCAGAAGTGATCGGTGTGGCAGGAAGAGTCGAGTCGGGTGCCGAAGTGATTGGTGTGTCATCGAGTTGGGTTCTGGAGTCGGCTGAGAAGAGTTGTGGGAAGAGGCCAAGGAGCTCGGGTCCGAGGCGAGAAGGACGGCGGTCGGCGACGAGGTCGCGGTGTGGGATCGCTCGTCACGGGACTCAAGCCAGCCAGCCATTCTCCCTCCCCCAGGGCATCAACAATTCCCCCTTTCCCCCGTGCTGAGAAAGTGCAAAATGAGGGCCCCGTTCCCACCCCACTCCAAATGTCGTGCCAACGAAATCCGCCAAGGAGCACGGAGTTGGGGCACAGCCACGCGGCCACAACTGCAGCTCGTCCGCCAACGCGTCACGAGGATGCAGGTAGGACCCCCCCCGCCCCCCCGGTCTCGCGGGCCTGGCCGCTCCTTCAGGTCACACGTGCATATTGGCCTCCAGGCCCGTCTGCCCCCTTGTCTATGAGGGTGGCTTCTTTCCTTTGCTTTTGAGTAAATGTGTGTTGGCGCCGTCTGTAAAGTAGAACTGTATAAGTGTTGCCGTGTGTGCGCGTAGTCGGTAGTAACTCTGCGTCATTGTTGCTTTTGTTTTTGTTGCTATATGTGCATTTTGACTGTTTGGCAGAACACACACATCATATATATATATATATATATATATATATATATATATATATATATATATATATATATATATATATATATATATATATATATACATACAGAATATATAATGCTGTGAACAAATTTTGGTACATCACGGGTGATGAAGGTTGTGGTCAAGTTTCATCAGAATTGCACGTGTAGTTTCTGAGAAGAAAGCAAATACCTATTTTGGGGGCAACCCCCATAGACACCCTGAGGACCGGATTTTTTTTTTATCTTTATTTTTATTATGAACAAGCTTTGGCACATATACGATGATGAATGTTGTGGTAAAGTTTCATCGAAATTGTATGTGTAGTTTCAGAGAAGAAGTTGCAAGTATCTGTGGACGGATGGACAGCGCACCATCCAACAAGTGAAATCCTTCAATGCAGTGCGTGTGGTGAAACAAATTAGTACACTAATGTTAAAATATGCAATTTATGCTTTTTCAGTTGAAAAACAATTAAAAAGCGTACTTAATATTTGAAATGTAAAAATCTTGTTATTATTGTGATAAGCACCTTTATATATAAGAGAAGGAATGAAATCGTTCGATACAGCGTGGCAGGGAGCCGCAAAAGAATGACAGCATAAGACGAACTTAGCTTTCAGCATTCGGCGATCGGCGCGAAATGCAATGGTGGGCGGAAATGACGTCTTTCGGCGCGAAATGCCATCGTGGACGGAAATGACGTCTTTCGTTCGTTCATACATGAGAGGGGCGCGTTTCTTCGTTTTTTTTTCCTTCAAGCAATAAATGAAATGGTTTTCACATCTATAACACATTCGTTTCACAAATTTCCATTAAATACTCGGGTATTTCCATCAATTGTCGCCATTTCCATCTAGGTTACGCACTGCATCTACCGGACGGCCGTCATTGGCTGTCTTGAGGCACGTTGAGGGGGGACGGGGGGGGGACACCGGAGACGTGGTAGATGCCGGGGACATTTCAAAATCGGTGCAATTGTATACAGCGCACGCGCTGTAATAAGCTCCCCAGAACTACGTTCCAGGTGAGCTAAGAATAAAAGCCTTCACAGAAAAGTCAATGACTGAACTTGGCAAAACATGTATTTCTCCAAAGCCATTTTTACCCTGTGCACGCAAAGTGAAAAGCGGGGTGAAACAATTGGTTAACTTCTGCAAACATCAGTTTATGATTGAGGAACAACATAATTTCAATCGAGTTAAATTTTGACCATGAATCGGAAACCGAACCTGTAGCTTAGCATGACTCACTTCTGAAGTACTCACTTTAGCAGCTCTGAATTCATCCAGATTACATATGTGCAGAGAGGAGATAATATTTTTACTGCCTGCCTCTCAGTCAACCAAAATTGAAAATCATTCCCAACAGGAAACTTACTGTTTTTAAGTACATCATAAAGGACATACAACAGGCACGAATAACTATTGTAATGTGTTGGATAAGGTGGTGTAATAGCTACTGCATCAACAGTGGTAAACATCCAAATTTTTTTTTTTCTAAAACCTTTTAAATCTGTTTTATTTCAATTCAATTATATACTTTAACACTGTGGAACACAAATCGCCTTTTTGACACTTTCAAAAAAAAAAACCTTCTGTTTCGCAGGACTGTGCTGGAAAAAATATGCCCTGAGGGCAGAGTAACTTTGAGAAAAATCTGAGAATCAGCATCCACGTAGCCTCATGCCCTGAGGGCAGAATAACTAAGATTATCCAATCTGACAAATATGGTGGTGCATAGCGCTGTGGGGTTACCATCACGCCTGCTATGCAAGGTTCACAAACAAAAACTAAGATCGTGCTTAAGTGCAAAGAAGTTCAAAAGACTCTTCCCATGTCCTTTTTCTCAAGACTGTGTGGGGTAAAGTGTTCTCTCAACATTCTAGTTGTAACTGAAACAGAAAAATTGTGTTTGATTTTATACCCCTATGCTCAGCAACAAATTGCTGAACATCTTTTAAAAAAATTAAAAGGAAAAAAAAAAGAAAAAAAAAATCAGTTGGCACATAATATGCACAAACTAAGTTTCAAGTCAAAGTAGACCTCAAGTCACATCCATGCAACCAAGACATAGACAAAGTACCAAATGCTTAGCGATTTTATTCACACAAAATATCTTTGTGTCATTAAGAGAAACAAACTGTTGAAAGTTAAATTTTCCAAACAAACTCAATTTTGGAAATTTTCTGTTTAGGTAATGATTACAACATCCAAGTAGTAATCCTATTTCTAAACAACAGGCTAAAACCTGAGGGTCTAGGTCTTGCATAGTCAATTTGCTTTCATATCACAACAAACTTAAAAAAAAATACTGTACATCTCTCCAAAACCACACATTTGACAATGGGATAAAAGAACATGGCTATCAAGACAATGCTGTAGCATTTTTAACTCATAAAAAAACGGCACCGCAAACAATAACCAATTTAAGATTTATTCGTAAGGTTATAAAAAAGGCGGTTTAGAAAATTTTACACCTTATAACTGTACAATGCAAGTTATAAAAAGCAGCATTTTCTTTCAAATGAACAGACTTTCTCCAACTGCAATTCACTCACAATAAAACTCAACAAATATATGAGCAAAACAGAAAAATTAATTTCCATCTCAATTCTGTGAGCCACTGGAAAAGTGTTTTATTTTGACAATTCTTCTTAAGAATTGTAGGAGGGTAATAAAACGAACCTTTACACCCTCCTTGCAAAAAATATTTCCAGTTCAAATGTGGCATTGTTGAACCACAGGAAGAAGAAATATTTCACCACAGTGAAGGCAAACATGCTTTCAAAAGTGCCCTCATTGTTGTACAACTCAAGAGTAACAGTAACAAAAGCCTGAGTTTTCCATGCAAGCCAAAAATCATCACACTTGCACACAAAATAAATGTTGTTACAAATTTGGTTGATGGAACTGGAAGATTTTTATTTTTTATAAATAACCCATTTTCAGTTCTAGCTCCACAACATTTTCAAGCCAGTTCAGGATGCATATAGTCCTTCCAAAATGCCATTCTTGTGAACTATTAAAAATCCAGGCTGTGAATGCATTACACTCCACCAGCACTCTGCCCCCACATCACCCTCCACCAGCGTCTTACCCCCCCCACTCCCCCAACATCGCCCTCCACCACGTCGCCCCAATCCCGCCCCTCCACCACCACCCAGCCCCCACACCATCCCCATTCTCACCCCTCCCCTGCGTCGCCCTCCCTGGTGTCACCTCACTCTTCCTTGAGCAAAGAAGTTATATACAGGGACACTGCAGACTTTAAAAAAAAATAAAAAAATTTCAAACAAAATTTGAAATTGTTCCAGCACTGGAGGCATATGGCACGAGTTGGCAATGAACATCTTAGTGATGGTGGATTTCCTCCGAATTGAGCATGCCTGCTTTCATTCTAAAATCGTCAGCAAGCCAACCTGCTGTTAATTGCTTCGAAAATGTTTAGATGTCATTATATTTTCCAAGCTGTCAACGAGACTGGCTCACTTTGTAAAAAAGTATACAATAATGTAGACGTGGATGACAGTCTCCATTTAGTGTTTTTTGGACATAGTGGTGAGTTTGGACTACATGTGCATAAAATAACGATTTACTTTATTTCAATATTAATTACACTTCGAAAAACAATCGCACTTTTTCTATTTTCTTTATCTTATTCGCTTCTCAATAGTTCAAGATGTGTGTGTGTGTGTGTGTGTGTGTGTGTGTGTGTGTGTGTGTGTGTGTGTGTGTGTGTGTGTGTGTGTGTGTGTGTGTGTGTGTGTGTGTGTGTGTGTGTGTGTGTGTGTGTGTGTGTGTGTGTGTGTGTGTGTATATATATATATATATATATATATATATATATATATATATATATATATATATATATATATATATATATATATATATATATATATATATATATATATATATATATATATATATATATATACACATACATACAGACAGGGTGGCCTGAAAGTCACTTTACCCTTCCCAGTGAAGCATTGTTCTTAAACGCTTTTAATATACAGGTTTTATTGTACAGTACTTACAATCATGAATTTTTCATTGTATCTATATGTGCTCTATCATTCTTCTGAGTCAGTGTTTCCGCATACCATCGCGGGCGAGGGGGGTGAGTGCAGAGGGGAAGGGACGGAGGGAAGTGTGAGAAATTTATCAAGGGTAAAGTAACTTTCGGGCTACATTGTATATGTGTGTGTGTGTGTGTGTGTGTGTGTGTGTGTGTGTGTGTGTGTGTGTGTGTGTGTGTGTGTGTGTGTGTGTGTGTGTGTGTGTGTGTATGTGTGTGTGTGTGTGTGTGTGTGTGTGTGTGTAGCAAATTCTGAATAAATAAATGCAATTTTCTCAAAATTATTGATCGACGTGTTACATTTTGTATGACACACACACACACACACACACACACACACACACACACACACACACACACACACACACACACACACACACACACACACACACACACACACACACACACACACACACACACACACACACACACACACACACACACACCTGTCTCGAGAAAACAAAGTGCATTATTAAGTGTGGTAAATCTCCTGCCCGGTATAATGTAGTTTGCAGGGAAAGCCACTGTGGATAATCTTAGCTACCAGCAAAATACGTAACAGACAGGGTCACACAATGAGCTCTTCTGACAAGCTTGTCTGTGTGTTCACATGCACATGGAAAAACGTTAAGGACACTTGCAAAATGGTGCTGGTGCAAAAATTGTTTTTTAATCATATTCAATGTCCCCCCCCCCAAATGTAAATGAAGGAACCCTTGATGCACAGACTGTATGCATCACTGTTCTATTCCATGCATCACTCGGAGAAGGCAATTTTGCACACCCAGTACATGCAGCCCAATAGGAGGGATATCAACTTGAAAAAAACACTTTCACCTGATCAAGGTTTGGAGAAGGTAATGGTATTGGTGCATACTTCCATTGACGTACTGTGATATTATGGCCCATAGAAGACTTAGCGAAGCCCAAATATGGCAAATTATTGGGAGGAACAATGCTGAGACATCCTACAGTGAAATTTGACATCAGCTTGGCTTCTATTGCACTGTTATCAGCAGATTGATTAGTCTGCAAACATCAAAAAAGACAGGCTTGGACCTGGATGACCTCTAACAGAGAAAATGCAGTTCCGATCAGGCTCATCTGACGTATTCCTCCTGCCACAAGCACAGTGTTACGGCATGAATGGAATCTCTTTCAGAGCTTATACATGATAACTGTCTGGAATCAGCTTCATGCTGTAGGTTACAAAGCGAGGAGACCAATAAGACACCCCTTTCTCACCTCAGAACTCAAAGCAGCCTGCTGGACATGGTGCCTTTATTGCTGGTGTGTTTCTCTCATTCCTCCCCTTGTGCAATCTTCCTCAATGTTTCCCTTTTTGCTGGCGTTTCCCCCTCCTTTCCATTGTGTTGTAGCTGTTCTGTTCTATTATATGTTATGGCTCTTACACAAGCCGAGATTTTGTTTACAAAAAAAAAAAACAGAACAAGCTGGAATTGTTTCTTAGTCTTCTTATTCTTCTTCTTCTTCTTCAAGTTTCAGTCGATGTTCAAATGTGAATGTACCATAAGATTTGTGCTATTTTACAGATTTTGTAACCCGGACAATTAGAACAATACTGCTGGGAATTTTTAAAAGTACCGCTGACTTGTCATGTCTCAATTTCTGTCTTTCCATTGCAACCTGAGAAATTATTTTATTTCCATCCGATAAACCCATCCACAATGGCTCAACCTTTTCTATGTGGCAGAAGACAGAGGGTCAGTTGTAACCCACCCATCTATCTCTTCCTCTCTTTCTCTCTGAAAATTACTGGGATAACTCCATGATTGCCATATTCAATACCAAACAATAACACAACTCATTAACTTAGTTAATCTGATATCCCAGTGCAGAAATTGACTTTTTTCGAGGGAAAGGGGGACGATGCCGATATTTCAAGTATAAAATGCTGCTTAACAACACCTTTACTGGCAAAATAATAATATTCAGTTAAACACTACAGTATCGTAAAAATGAGTTTTTCTGTTTATAATCTCCATTAATGGGATCAAAAACATGAAGTGTCCGACACTCTGTGAAAAGCAATATTTGGGCATTGTTTACTTGTTTGGGATCTGAGGAGCAGATTTAGTTCCGTGTGCCAATTCTCATCCCCCTGCACTGCTCCCCCACCTCCCTTGAAGGGGGGAGCATGTGGGTAGAAAGCCTGTCTGACACAACTCGGCTATTTATCATTGAAGAACGTTGATTTTTGGTGTCAGATGAAAGTCTGTCTGGTCCACAACATTTGTAGAACAAATTAACTTCAGGTATACTTACATATATGCCCCCGTGAGAACCGCACTCCCTCCCCAACCTCCTCCCCACTAAAGGGGGAGGGGATGTTCTCATCATCCCGAATCCAGCACCAGCTGTCAAGAAACCTTATTTGTGACACATTAAATAATATCAATTTTTCAAGAGAAATTCATTGGTGCATGTATCAGTGACCTCAAACATGACCTTCACAATCATCAGCATGACTTTCGATTTGTTAATTCTTAAAAATCTAACATACAAGTATAAAAATGTAGTTTTTAAAAAATGGATGGTCCATGGAGAACCCATCCTCTAACCAACCCGACACTGACTGATATATTTATAAAAAATTACAAAAACAGTTGTAAATCGTTGATTCTCATTTATGCACACACACCCATATTCCTCCAATGAATGCATAAACATTGTCACAAGGACATACCCATGTGGTCATGAGTATTTAATGCTGGAATCTTCCTTGACCATCCATTTTTAGCTCACCTGGACTTCAGTCACGTGAGCTAATACGAACGAGCAGTGTCTGTAGGTGAGTGAGTGAGTGAGTGGTGAGTGAGTGAGTGAATCAGTCAGTCCGTCCGTAAACACCAGGTCATTATCGCTTGAACCAAACAAACAATTCTAATGAAACTTGACCACAACATTCATCACCCGTTGGTGTACCAAAGTAAATTGACCACATCAAAATCAGCGCACATTAAATGAGTCGATGGAAGGGTCTTGACCCCCCCATAATTGGTATTTGCTCTCTTCTCTGAAACATGACCACAACCTTCATGTACCAAAGTGTATTGACTGCATCAAAATCTGCACTCATCAAGGGAGTCTACAGGGGGGGGAGGGGTTCTGACCCCCCCCCAAAATATGTAGTTGCTCTCTTCTCCAAACTACACAGAATTTCAATGCAACTTGACCACAATCTTCATCACCCTTGATGTTCCAAAGTTTGTTCTCAGCATTAAAAAAATCACGGTCTGAGGGGGTCTGCAGGGGGTTTGAGTGACTGTTGCTCTTGACCGAGATGAGATTCAGAACAGGCGGTCCTTTTTAAAAATAATTTATTGAGAAGAAAATTACAAAATAATCTTAAGAAGAAATAAATGATGAACACTTGCGAGGTGGAGAATGAAGAACAAATGCACTTACAGCGTCTTGTACACTTGAGTTGGGCCTGGCAGCAGACAACTTCCCACCCTTGTCTGACTGACATCTTCCTCAGCAACTGCAGGTTACATCTACTTAAAGACCTCCCCAGCCACCCTGCTCATGGTCCAAATGGACACTAGTCCACCACAATCACTCTCCTTCTTCCATTTAAACTGGAGAGGGACCTGATCCATGATGAGCTGATGACTTGTGGCCCACAAAGCAGCTTGGTATGCTGCCCTCCGAACATGAAGCCACCATGCATCCTATGTGGATGCATCTTCTTGGAGAAGAGGAAGCACCAAAGGTCATTTGTAGAACTGCCAATTTTTTCCATTGGGTCATACATGCTGCAAACCATCCATTTCAGGACAGTTTGATGTTCTTCACTGTTTTCTGCAGATGGTTTATCTGTGGCTTCAGGAATCCTTTGCCAGGCATTCCACCACATTTGTTTCCCCTTTATTGTTAGGCTCCTGGTGGAATCACAGCCTGAGATGGCATGGAAGAAGGTAAGAGCTCTGGTCCGTTGTGGTCCAAGAGAGTGGCTAATGGCATTCACATTCAGGAAGGAGGTGTCCTTTCCTCTTTTGAATGTCAGAGTTCAACACCAGGGGAGATTCAGTCAATAGTAGACAGATGAGCAACGGTAAAAACCAGGACATTTGTGTCACCAGTCCGGATAAGAGATTGGCATGTCTGAGGAGCGGCCATAAGATGTATGACGATACGTGTATCGGCTTCTTCATGAGGTATTGATCACGATGTCGCCAGGACCAATATGAAGAACACTGTCCTTTAATGTTACCAGAAGATGTTTGCGATCATGGTATCTGGTGTTGTTTCCAAAGTTGAGGACCATGCGGGACTCGTGTGGCACCCAGCACACGTTTGCGAGTTCCTGATGTTGGGCCACCTCTCTCTAATCTAGTTTCGGTTTTCATACTGTGCTAAAGATACCAATCCCAAACAATGTGGAGCAGATCGCAGCTATGCAATTGAGATCTCAAGTATGGATAGAGCATAGTGGTAAAAAACGGCATCGAATGTGGTGTAAGTTGGCTTTGGAATCATTGTGCGTATGAGAAGTCCTCGATCAATGACAATAGTTCCATAGGACATCGGAGGAATTGCATATTCGGTCTCAGTGTCATCTTTGTTCATATTTACCTTTTGGAGAATAATTTCAAGAAGAGCTGCCTTGTCAGAAGTAGGCTTCATTGATGATGGTGTGAGTACTGATTAATGCTCAAATAACATTGCCAGATTCCCTTCCCTATTGTGCAACATGACAGAGCTCACCAAAAAGGGATACATGATCTTTTTAAAGTGCCAGCTTCGTAGTCTTTCAATTTGTCACTTTATTCTTCGTTTCCTTGAAAAAAATAAGTTTGTTCTTTGTGATTGGGGCCATTATGTTACGAGTTGTATTTTCTAAAACAGCTGTCCGAAACTCTGTGTACTTAGCTTCCTCAATCTGAGGCAACTGCCGTACAGCAACAGCAGAGGACTTGATGGTGCAGACGTATCCGTGCAAGGACGCAAGTTCTTCACCAACATCTTGAAATCGGTTCCCATATCATTCAATTGTGTCAATCATATTTGTGACATGCCTCTGGATGCATATTTGATTGCTTTGGCCTTCTCTGTGATGAGGAAGATGTCCTGAATAAGAGAAATGAGGGACCATGAGAGGGGTCATATAGTACAGAAAAAGGAAGTCAGCATTGTTGAACGAGGTTTCAGTTCCCAATGACTTTGGCTGAAATGCTATAGAAATCAGGAAAATGACCAAATACCAGGATCTGTAAAATGCGGTCAAGAGAACCTGGAAATTACAAAAGCTGAAATTATACTAGTGATAGTTGGAGCTACAAGAATGATAAAGAAACCCTGACTGAATACTTAAAAATAATTCCGGGGAAAATCACTACAAACTAGCTACAAGTGGAGGCTGTCAGAGGTTCAGTGGAGATTTTGTAAAGAACCCTTGGAACGAGGCTGTAAGAATGAAACTTCACAGTTTGGTTCATGAATCATTGTCCTTTACCGAAAAAGGATGTGAAGATTTTGCGTTCTGGGAGTCCTCCGACGTCCCGAAACCCACAAGTGGAGATAATAACCAATGACAGAAACTCTCATGTGAAAGGTTATTTACACTAAACATTGACGGCAATCCCATGAAAGCAGACAAGAAGAAGGAAGGCCTACCTACACACATAACGAAAGCAATAATACCTAGAAGGGCACTCGGTAGAGCGCATACCTACGCCACATAATGCCTGATCCACGAGAACATATTGGGCCCAATACATTTTTGAAATATCATGCTATACAGTACTATATCGTTTTTGGCCCTATCTCTCAATGGTGAAGAATCACTTTGAAATTAAATAATTCTTGCATCCAGATCCAGATCTTCAACAAAATCGAATCAATTTGTCCTTGCAACACACCCAACCAGTCCTCCAAGTTTCGTTCGAATCAGTCCACAACTTTTTGAGATATCGTGCCACATATCATTTTTGGCCCGATCTCTCAATTGTGAAGAATCACTTAATAAATTATCAGATCCGGATCCGGATCTTCACCAAAAATGAATCAATTCTTCCTTGTCAGACACCAAACATATCCACCAAGTTTCATCAGAATCCATCCAGAACTTTTTGAGATATCGTGCTATATATTGTTGCGAATTCGCGCCCGCCGGCGTGTGAACGGCCACGTAACTCGAATCGCGGCACGTCGCCCACCGGACGGACATTTCTGTCGTGACCCTCTCGGACCAAAGCCGGGAGCTATTCACGGGTGGGCCTTTCGACCTCACCACAATCGTGCTAATCGGCCACCCGCATAGGGTTGGGTTGTTCGCCAAGCTCGACCTACCAAAGTACCCACGCGGATGGTTAACCGGGCGATCGTACCTCGCCACAGGTCGACTCCGGACACGAGCCGCTTGGACGGCCTGTTCCGTGCTATCGGGATAAATGAGCGGTGTTATCGTCGACTTGGACGGTTCAGATTAATTACCGGGATGTTGAACCCACGACGAACCCCTTACGTGATGTGATGCAAGATGGAGTTTCAAATAGAGAAAAAACGAAGCGAAATGGGCACAGTTCAACAAGCAAGCATTTTATTTCGCGACACACGGAAAGCACGTATATACAGCCATACAGAATACACAAAAAGCAAAGGCAAGAAGAACAGTTGACACCGACCTAACGCGTACACACAGCAACACTTACACAGTTTTACTTCACAGACGGCGCCAACACACATTTACACAAAAGCAAAAGAAGGAAGCCACCCTCACAGACAAGGAGGCAGACAGGCCCGTAGGCCAAATGTGCGCGGGACCTAGAGGAGCGGCCAAGTCCGCGAGAGCGGGGAGGTGTTACCCGCGTCCTCGTGACGCGTTGGCGGGCAAGCCACAAAATGTCCGTGCCGCTGTGCCCTGACTCCGTGCCCCTGGCGTGCTCGTTGGCATCACGTTTGGGGTGGGGGAGGAACGGGGCCCCCCTTTGCACTATCTCAGCGCGGGGGAAGGGGAAATTGTTGATGCCCTGGGGGAGCGGAGTGGCTGGCTGGCTTGGGTCCCGAGACGAGCGATCACCCACACCGCAACCTCGTCGCCGACCGCCGTCCTCCTTCCCTCGGACCCAAGCTCCCTTGCCCCGACCCGCCGCCTGCAGCTCCAGCGCGCGCACTCCACTTCTTCCAGCTCAACTCTCAACTCCGCTCCCCAACGCTCAACGCTCTTCGCTTAACTCACACTTAACTCACGCCCGCGAGTCGCCTTGCGCTCGTACCTTCATAGCTCTCAGGAGGCGCCGATATGCAAATTCCCAGATCAGAATGCGATTGGAGGCGGGGCCACACCGCCCCCCCCGGTCAGCCATTGGTCGGGCAAAAATGGGCGTGATCCTCCCCTGATCCTAAAATTTGCATAGACGGACAGAGACGGAATTCACCTACACGTGCCTGGAGGTGGGGCCAAGCCGCCTCGCGCTTGCCCATTGGACGGAGGAGAAGTGGGCGTGAAGCATTCCTGATCCGCGGATCGACGCGTTCGGCCTCCACTGCCGAACGGCTCCGGGAACACCACGTTTGGTGTTGACTGGTGGTGTTTGGGAATGGCCGTAGAAGCAATGATGTGGGATGAAGTTGTGAAGGTAAAGGCGAAGGTGGTGGTGTTTGTGAATGGTTGTAGAAGTAATGATGTGGTAGCGTAGGTGGTGGAGGTGGCATCGTTGTAGTCTGGTTGGCGCTGTGGTGGGGATGGCGTGGTTGTTGAGATGCTGTTTGTTTGAAATAAAAGATAGAACAGAAAATGGCTAACTCAAAGCGTCACAGCCCGGATGGATCACATAAATTCCCTCTATACAACGGGTGTGGGCTAACTACACATGGACCTATCGAGATATCTCACCTGAGGACTCTTTATAGTGTAATGCGAATTTCCACAACCATAACACTACCCCCTCCCCTTTTTACAGACTCGCCTCGAGTCGTCAAATTTTTGTGTGCCATCATGTGCAGTTCTCCCCTCGTACGTTTTACCTTCAGATCCCTGAGTACGACATTCATTGTATTCGTGTCCCCAAAATAAATAAGCTGAGGGCTGAGTAACTAACTAAACAAACCCACTCATACAGACGACTTAAATAAATTGCCGGTGCTAAGACATACATGCCGGGGGCGCACTCATATTTACAGTACATCACACCTTAACATTACAAATTTTACACTAAACCATGGCCCAGGATCAATGGACTCTGCAGGCAGAAAAAGTCAAAAGAAAACCGATGCACAGGCCGCCACTGCAGGCCCGTGTAGCTGCCAACAGAAAAGTCCTCGCAAACTGCACGACAATCCTGGCGCACATGGCAATGAACAAGGGGGGGGGCAAATCAAAACAGAACGGGGGCTGGGGAACGTGGGCAGTGGGCATGGCATGGCAAAGGTGGACAGGCAAGGCATGGCAAGGCCGCTGTAGTAACCACAGCCGGCAGATGAACTGGCCGGCACAGGCCTTGAAGCACAGCTGCAGACGATCCGGCCGGTACAGGCCTCGCAGCAAAACAGCCAGCCAATGAAGTGGGCCGGCACAGGCCTTGAAGTAATACAGCCAGCCGATGAAGTTGGCCAGCCTTTGCCTTTCAGTGGAGGTTGGTGGAGGGAGTGCGGTGGTGCTGGCCACTCAGAAGGCGGGCTCGGACCTACCTACCCGTCTCCCTCCCAACCTATCGCCTTTGCCTGTCTCTGTCCATACCCACTCCCTTAATTTGTAAAAACCAATTTTGCCCCAATTAATTTTTTTTGTTTTATTTCTATACCTCCCACTATAATTCGTCCCCAAACCCCCTTTATCGTTCTCGTTCAGCTAACCTATCGTCTCCTAGCCTACTCCCAACCCCTACGTTCCCTTCCTGGAGGGGAATAAGGGAGGGCTAGCGTCCTGTGTCGAGGCCCAACGAAGCCTCAGGATGGCCTCCCCAGACTTCAGCGATCATTAACCCAAAGTGGGTCCAGCAGCCCACAAAGAGAGCGAAGGGATGGATGGTGCGGAAGGGTACACTTCCTAATCTACCCTATCCATTAACCTTAAAACTACCCCGGGGCTTTCAACAAGCGCCTCTCGCTTAATCTATTGGTTCTAACAACCCAGATTCCCGTCGCCTGTGTTGGTGTCCTCTCAAATTTCGAGCCTCGCCCCCCAATTTTCTCTCGTGCCCTCACACGGTCTCATGGCTGGGACGCGTGGCTCCCTTGGCAGGCACGACCCTCTGCCAATTCTCCGACGATGGCACCCCGGGCACTACACTGCCTCCGAGCCTACCAGCTCCCTCAACACCGGGGAGTGCCCTCCCTGGCGACTCCCCTGAAATGCTCATGTGGCAGGCTGGCGCCCCGGGCACCTTCCCTGGGTGTCCGTGCCCAATGCATGGCCCACGCGGCTAAGGGCGCCCCGGGCCCCCGCATCATGCGGGCGCACACATGCCCACTACGCTATCCCGGCCCCCCATGGGCCCTTGGCCTACTGCGGCTGACTAGCCTGGTGCCCGGGGTACCCACTTAGCGATACTCACCTTTCGCAGCCATGCTCCCAGCCCGTCAACAGGGCTCCTGCACCCCTCCAAATAGGTATCGAGCCTACACTCCCACCAACAGCAAAACGACCTCCATTTTGTCAATTTAACTAACCCACGAACTCACTCTACACTGACCCCGGGGTCTCTTGGGCGGGAATCACTCCTCCCCCCAATCACTCATCGCACCATGCATTCCACATTCGCTCCATGCATACAGACCCACTGGCCTCACTCACTCATCAAGTACACGTCCCATTCCACACTTCCCAACTCACACATTGCTGAATCCTGCCATCCTGCTCACTACATCCCCTAACTACCTCGTGCTCCCACGTCGTCCCTTAAACTAATAGCACATCCTTTTAACCTACGTAGCTAAGCTACGTCCCCACTACACATCCAAAGTTTGTCTTTGTCCTCAAATCCAAAAATCAATTTTCCCAACCTAAATCTCACTACAATCCCTCGAACTAATCCATTCCACGGGCCCCATGAGGACTTACCCCTGCCCCATGGAGCCGGTCAAGCTAACACTAACCCTTCCCCCGAGCTAGTTCCCATCCTGTGCCCAGGCAGGGGGGTCTTCCACCCCATGCCCGGGAATCCTGTTCACCCGAAACGAGGCTTGCTACTTTTTTTTCCTCGCGCAGCAACAGCGCGGCAACAGCACGGCAACTTGCAACCTGCGCACCAGCGCGGAATTTCACAGCCGCGCACCTTTGGCGTGACGTCATGGCAGCTGTTCGCGTCCCTTGTCCCTCTTGGACGGCACCATCCGGCAGGGATTCACCCTCCTGCCGGATTCCAACCCTACACGCAGCCATGACGTCACCGTGCGCATTAAAAAAACCAAGCCTCGCATTTCGAGGGGTCCCCACGCGAACGCATGTGTTCTGCCCGTTGGAGCTTCACACACCCGCCCGCGTGGAGAACCCATCCGGTCCAAATCCGTTGTCCTGCCTAAACTGTGTCCGTCGCGGGATCAGCAACATCCACCGCGGGCGTTTCCGGACCGAGCTTCACTCCCGCAAGCGAGCACATGGCGGCCTCGTGCGTTGCACAGCATGGACCTCGCGCTCACTGCTGGGCAAACCCGGCACGGTCCCCATTACAGCTCCGGCCGCTACGCGGCCCTTGTCCCTTTGTCGCCGTCGTCGTCTCCATTCCCTCCACGCGCTCAAGCTCCCGCGTGTCACGAAACTCACACACCTCACCATTACACTCACTCTTGGAGATGCGGCTGCGTGCTCCCGCATGCCGACCGTCATCTCCCTCACATACCGCTCTCTCACACACACGGTCTCCCTTGCACTCGGCCGTTCACTCACGCATGCCCTTTCTGGCGTACACGTGGTTCCTTCCACTCGCGGTGCCCCTTTCACACACGGCGTGCTGGGAAGCACGCATCCTGGCACACTCGCCACCACACCACACACACGGGCGCACTCACACCTTTCACCACACACACCGGGACAATCACACTGGGGATTAGTGCCACCACCAGGGGTTCTGGGGTCTCTATACCCCCCAAGCTCGGCGTGCACCCGTTCGCAGCACTCATCCCCTCGACCTCGCAAAGCACGACCTAACCCACCTGGTCGTGATCAGCTTCAAGGGAGAATAGAGTCTCCCTCCGTTCCCGAAGGAGGCCATCCAGCTGCTCGCACCGGGTCCCGAAACAGTCCGCCAGCTCCCCCTTATGGTGCTCCACTACCTCAATGTGTGTGTTTGTTTATCACTAACCCCGTCCAATTCACTCTCTATCTCCCGTGTCTCTGTACATTTATTAGTTTCTGTTTCTTTCTGGAGTTTTTCCATCTCTCTGGACTTCAATTTTACTCTCTCCTTGAGTTCATTAATTTCAACCTCATTTTGTTTTTGTTTCCTATCCCACAGTCTCTCCTGCTCTTCATTTTCCAGTCTCATCGTTTCTTTCAATTGGCTCATTTCCTTCCTGTGTTTCATTCGCTGTTCTCTCACTATTCTTCCTCGTTTCCTCTCCTGTCCTTCCTTCTCCAGTTTCGTTGTTTGCTTCATTTGGTTAATCTCCCTTTTGTGTTTCATTTGCTGTTCTCTCACTACTCTTTCTTGTTTCCTCTCCTGTCTTTCCTTCTCCAGTTTCGTGGTTTTCTTCATTTGGTTCATCTCCATTTTGTGTTTCATTCGCTGTTCTTCCATTATCTGTTTGTACTTCCCCCTTGCTTTCTTTTTTAATTGTTCTTGTCTTTTTTTTTTAATTTCTTTCACCCCCTGTCCCTCATTCTCAAACCTTATAGTTTCCTTCAATTGGTTGATTTCTTTCCTGTTTCAGTCGTTGCTCTTCCATTATCTCTGTATACCTCAACCTTACTTTCTTTTTTAATTGTTCTTGTCTTTCTTTTTAAAATTTCTTTCACCCCCGTCCCTCATTCTCCAACCTCATAGTTTCCTTCAATTGGTTAACCTCAAATTAATGTTCTTGTTGTTTCATATCCCACTGTTCCTCTCGTTCTTCTCTCTCCAATCTCGTTGTCTCCTTCAATTGACTGATTTCTCCTTCCTGCTTCATTCCTTGCTCCTTCACTTTCTCCTCATACTCCAACCTATTTTTTTCCTTTTGTCGTTTAGTTTCAAATTCATACTCTTTTTGTTTTCGATTCCACTGTCTCTTGTTCCTCATTCTGCAATCTCGTTATTTCCTTTAATTGACTGATTTCTTTCTCCTTTCTCATTCGTTGTTCTTTGTATTTCCTATTCCACTGTCTTCCTTGTTCCTCATTCTGCAATCTCGTTTTTTCCTTTAATTTACTGATTTCTTTCTCCTGTCTCATTCCTTGTTCTTTGTATTTCCTCTTCCACTGTCTTCCTTGTTCCTCATTCTGCAATCTCGTTATTTCCTTCAGTTGGCCGATTTCCTTCTCCTGTCTCATTCGTTCTTCTTTCATTACTCTTTCTTGCATCTCAATCTTTAATCTGGCCTTCGCTTCCAGCTGTTCGATCTGTACAGTGTGGTTCCTTAACGTTTCATTCTCCGCTGTCGTTCTTTCTTCTCTCAACGTCTCCAGCTCGTCTTGTAATTCCCTCTCTTTGGCTTTGTGCTCCAGTATCTCATCAACTTTTTTCCATTCTTCCTCTCTCTGTTCATCCCTTTCCTTGCCCTGCTCACCCTCTCATATGCCAACCATGCTTTTCTCTTCATTTCGTCCATTTCATCACATTTCTCTCTCACCTCATCATACTCCAAGTGTTCTCTTTTTACCTTCTCTTCCAAGCTTTTCCTTTCCTGAATACCTTCTTCTACCTCTCCCTTTAGTTGCTTTAACTTTTTTTTCCATTCTTCTTCCATGCGCTTTCTATCCTGGGAGTTACCAATTCGCTCCTCTTTCATTCTCTCGCTCAGCTCGCTCGTCTCTTGTTCCCACTTATGGATGCTCAATTCTATTTCTCCCACTTTCCCCTCTAGTTCCTTGGCCTGTCTTGACTTCTCCAATAGTTTTTCTTTAATTGTTTTACTTCCAGCTCGTGTTTCTGTTTTTCTTTGAGCTCGGTCCTCCATTCTTCCTTCAATTCTTTCCAAAGCCCGCCAATGTCCGCCTGCCTCGCCTGCCATGCCCACGTGGTTTGAAACGGCTGTTTGGAGTGCTCGCCTCGTGTCGCACCATTCGCAGCACCATAAATAGCCGCTCGCTCCGTGCTGCGCTGGGGTGCGATCGCGCCGCCATTATGCGACTCAGTTTGCCGGCAAAGTCCGTGCTCAGAATATGGGGTTGAGCTTCCCCATGGACCCTCTCGGACCAATGCCAGGAGCTAGTCACAGGTGGGCCTTTCGACCTCACCACAATCGTGCCAATCGGCCACCCGCGTAGGGTAGGGTTGTTCGCCAAACTTGACCTACCTAAGTACCCACACGGATGGTTAACCGGGCGATCGTACTTCGCCACAGGTCGACTCCGGACACGAGCCGCTTGGGCGGCCCGTTTCGTGCTATCGGGATAACCGAGCAGGTGTTATCGTCGACCTGGACGGTTCAGAATAGTTACCGGGATGTTGAACCCACTACGAACCCCTTACGTGATGCAAGATGGAGATTAAAATAGAGAAAAGACGAAGCGAAACGGGCACAGTTCAACAAGCAAGCATTTTATTTCGCGACACACGGAAAGCACGTATATACAGCCATACAGAATACACAAAAAGCAAAGGCAAGAAGAACAGTCGACACCGACCTAACGCGTACCCACGGCAACACTTACACAGTTTTACTTCACAGACGGTGCCAACACACATTTACACAAAAGCAAAAGAAGGAAGCCACCCTCACAGACAAGGAGGCAGACAGGCCCGTAGGCCAAATGTGCACGGGACCGAGAGGAGCGGCCAGGTCCGCAAGACCGGGGAGTCTTACCCGCGTCCTCGTGACGCGTTGTCGGGCAAGCCACAAAATGTCCGCGCCGCTGTGCCCCGACTCCGTGCCCCTGGCATGCTTGTTGGTACCACGTTTGGAGTGGGAGAGGAACGGGGCCCCCCTTTGCACTATCTCAGCACGGGGGAAGGGGAAATTGTTGATGCCCTGGGGGAGGGGAGTGGCTGGCTGGCTTGGGTCCCGAGACGAGCGATCACCCACACCGCAACCTCGTCGCCGACCGCCGTCCTTGCCTCGGACCCGAGCTCCCTTGCCCCGACCCGCCGCCTGCAGCTCCACCGCGCGCACTCCACTTCTTCCAGCTCAACTCTCAACTCTGCTCCCCAACGCTCAACGCTCCTCGCTCCACGCTTAACTCACACTTAACTCACGCCCGTGAGTCGCCTTGCGCTCATACCTTTCTAGCTCTCAGGAGGCGCCGATATGCAAATTCCCGGATCAAAACGCGATTGGAGGTGGGGCCACACCGCCCCCCCCCCGGTCAGCCATTGGTCGGACAAAAATGGGCGTGATCCTCTCCTGATCCTAAAATTTGCATAGACGGAATTCACCTACACGCGCCTGGAGGCAAGGCCAAGCCGCCTCGCGCTTGCCCATTGGACGGAGGAGAAGTGGGCGTGAAGCATTCCTGATCCACGGATCGACGCGTTCGGCCTCCACTGCCGAACGGCTCAGGGAACACGACGTTTGGTGTTGACTGGTGGTGTTTGGGAATGGCCGTAGAAACGATGATGTGGGATGAAGTTGCGAAGGTAAAGGCGAAGGTGGTTGTGTTTGCGAATGGTTGTAGAAGCGATGATGTGGTGGCGTAGGTGGTGGAGGTGGCGTCGTTGTAGTGTGGTTGGCGCTGTGGTGGGGATGGCGTGGTTGTTGAGATGCTGTTTGTTTGAAATAAAAGATAGAACAGAAAAATGGCTCACTCAAAGCATCACAGCCTGGATGGATCACATAAATTCCCTGTATACAACGGGTGCGGGCTAACTGGACATGGACCTATCGAGATATCTCACCTGAGGACTCTTTATGGTGTCATGCGAATTTCCACAACCGTAAAAATATCATTTTTGGCCCGATCTCTCAATGGTGAAGAATCACTTTAAAAATTATAGTAGTCGGATCCTGATCCAGATCTTCACCAAAATCTAAACAGTTCATCCTTGTCACACACCCAAAAGTTCCACAAAATTTCATCCGGATCCATCTGCAACTTTTTGAGATATCCTGCACACAAACAAACGAATGACACAAACAACCGACCAACATAATTGCCGAAATCCGAAGGATTCCGGCAATTAACAGACAGAACAGGGTGAAAACATAACTTCCTTCACCTGCAGTGGTGGAAGTAATAACCATAATATAATTAGATAATTATAGGAAAAATAACAAAATGCATGCTTTTCAAAAAAAACAAAACACACTTAGAAATAATTTCATGATATCATATACAAACAAACATCCCACTGTCTCTCCTGCAAAGGAGTCCGGTGGCTGGGGGAACACTACTTCCCCAAGTAGGAGTGAAGCTCCTAACCCCCTGCGGATAAATCCAGTCATGATGAAGCCAATGCCGCCAGACACTGCATTGGTTTCACCATGACTGCTATTAAACTATAAATGAAGAAATGATGCACCCACCCTCTCCTTTTATCGACCCGAAGTCGTGCTGACCGTTGTGAAGGTCATGTTTGAGATCACTGATATATATATATATATATATATATATATATATATATATATATATATATATATATATATATATATATATATATATATATATATATATATATATATATATATATATATATATAATTTCATTTGTCACACACAGGGTTTCTTGACAGTTGTTGTCAGACTGGGGATCATGAGAACATTCCCCCACCCCTGAGGGGGGTGGTGGGTTGGGTTCGCTTGGGGGCATATATGTGAGTATACCTGAAGTTAATTTGTTCTACAAATGTTGTGGACCAGACAGACTTTCATCTGACACCAAAAATCAACATTCTTCAATGATAAATAGCCAAGTTGTGTCAGACAGGCTTTCCACCCACATGCTCCCCCCTTCAAGGGAGGTGGGGGAGCAGTGCAGGGGGATGAGAATTGGTACACAGAACTAAATCTGCTCTTCAGACCCCAAACTAGCAGAAAATGCCCAAATATTGCTTTTCACAGAGCGGTCAGACACTTTCATTTTTTTTACCTATAGTTCAAACCTCACTATGTGTTGTGACCCTACTACACTAAAAACTGCTATATGTATCATATTTTCTGAAAGCCTGGTTTGTGCAGATTATGATAATCCTACTATATTAAACAAGGCAATTCTCTGTGTGGATGTGTGTGTATCTGCAAATCATCGAGAAAAAACCCCAGGGCTGGGCAGATCTCCACTAAATTTTCGTATGTGTTGGTACTACCCATGGTAAGATCAATGTCAAAAAAATCCCCCCTCCCCCTTCTAATGATTTTCACCTGTACATGTGCCATCGTGTAAATGGTTTACTGACCCCTGCTAGACAGGGGATCATTAGCCACAGCACAAAATATATTTGTCCCACGTCCCCCACTCCCCCAGGCTTCTCCCAAAGGGAGCGGGTGTTTCTGATGTTAAAAAAAAAAATGGTCGCATTTGTCAAAATGTAAAATCATCTGATCAGTCAGAAAAAAAACCCCACAAAATTGAGATAGCCATCCACCTCAAATTTTGTGGAGCGAAGTATGTACAGCTTGTCCCAAAAAATGCCATCGAAAGAAAGGCAGGCTGAATAATAAAAAACAAACAAACAAAAAAAGATCGTATTTAACTTCAAACCATTCTTTCAATGCTTCACAGGCACAGCAAAATAAAGCTTTTTTCACCTGCTTGCACTTGTTTATTAATGTAATAAACTTCATGTTTTATTTAATCTCTTTTCCAATTAGTGGATGCCGAGATACCATTGCCAGAGTCCGATTCCAATTTATATTCAATGCTCATTATTTTTTGAAGGGTGAGCAGTGTGATTGAACACAGGGCCAAAATGAGCAAACAATGTACAAAAGAAACAGTTAAATTTGACCAAACATGGAAAAATATAACATTTTATTCCGTTAGTTATGTTTAAATTATTTGTCTGAACATCGCCACACCATTTAAAAACTTAAAAGGAACATCTAAATCGAGTCCAACGATGATGTTGGAATGGCATGACCCATTTGCATTCCCACCTCCGTTTTGAAGTCCTCATTAATCATATATTTCCAGGTTCAAATAGTCCATAATTTATCTTTCCTGGCTCCCAAACAATTTCCAAAAAAATTAATTTGAAACAATTGTACAAAAATAATCATTAACCAACTGAAAGTATCAAATTTTTGGAACAGGTACAAAAACAAAGCATTTTTGCTCAAATCAAAAACAACTAAAGCATGGTTGTTACATCAACCGAAAAGATGCTGATGCGAACACAGACTGGTATTCCGCTCACACTGAAAGGATGTACCTTGAGTAGAATAGAGTGAATCCTGCAACATTCAATGAAACCAAAATTATGTCTTGCAGCCTGACAGCATTTTCCCACATTGAGAGGCCTGCTGATTTAAGTGAAATAGTGTGATCTATGCATCCAATTGTTAGCCCATGAAGAACTCCACAAATCAAGGCACCCAATGGCCATGGACTGCTTCACAAATGCTGCTCCTCTAACTGTGGAAATGGAAGAGAGAAAGGCAAAAAACAAAGACCAATATGCCAGTGGGGACCAGTGGAGGGGGAACATAATAAAGCAAAAATATTAATGTCAATGAAATTGAGTGAAATGTTGAAACAAAAACAACCACAACTGTTATCAGAAAAAAACATCAATAAATGGAGACTTATAAACAAATAAATGAATGAATGAATGAAAGAT
>NC_140966.1:15404707-15439707 GCF_056783735.1 Eptatretus burgeri
GGAGCTTAGCCCTATTTCATGCATTACATCATACGATTTTCCACGATTAATCTCACGGACTAATTCAAGTATCTCATGGAAATATTTCGGTTTTGAGGATCGGATATCATCCGGAAAAAATTTGTCGAAATCTGTTGTGAAATCTGATAATTGAAAGCAATAACGAGTCTTCTAACTAAGCCAATATACCTATTGACTTTAAGCAAGCAAGGCTATGTTCCCTCCTCCATATATACAAAAGTAAATGTGAAATTTCCAAAGCATGAAACTCATCTTTTTCAACTGTTTGGAGAATTACATTGAGCGAACAAATTTTTTTTAGGAACACAACCAAATTAATCAGCTTCATCAAGCTGTATGATTTAATGCATTCACTGCTAGATCTCACGCACTGTCCCCCCTGAGGGACGGCCTATCCATAGCGTTTGCAATATATTGGTCTCTATTTTCGGAGGTTTCATGATGTTCTCTACAGGGAAGAAAAGCAAATCTAGTGTAAAAAATAAAACGGACATTTTAAAATAAGGTGATAACGTTTGCATGGACCTTGAACCGATGCACCACGTGACATGCATCGACGAGCAGGCAAAATGGCGCATTTTCTGCAATGTTTATTTCATGAATGATTGAACCTTGCGATGTCTCCAGGGTTGTTCTGCATTAAGCTGCAACTCTTTTGTGGATGAAGTCCTTTTATTTCATCAATTCATTTTATTTAATCAACTGCTACATGTGGTGAAGACAGGCTTTAAAATTAAAGGCATCCTGTATGGTATGCAGGAACAGCCTGGCCAACTGTTCCTTATCAACCGTTTTATTGGAGTACTTGCGTGAGCACTTAAGCCACTTGCCAAGCACCCATTGTCGATAGCGGTAACGCGATACGTCATTCAGAGCAAATCGTTCACTCACTGCGGACGCTTTTGCCACGCCACGTCATTCAGAGCGAATCGTTCACTCTCTGCGGATGCTTTTGCCATGCCACGTGATTCAGAGCGAATCGTTCACTCTCTGTGGACGCTTTTTCCGCGCCACGTAATTCACAGCGAATCATTCACTCTGTGGATGCTTTTGCCGTGCCACGTCATTCAGAGCAAATCATTCACTCTCTATTGACGCTTTTGCCACGCCACATGATTCAGAGCGAATCGTTCACTCTCTGCGGACGCTTTTGCCACGCCACGTCATTCAGAGCGAATCTTTCACTCTGCGGACGCTTTTGCCATGCCACGTCATTTAGTGCGAAACGTTCACTCTCTGCGGCCGCTTTTGCCACGCCACGTCATTCAGAGCGAATCTTTCACTCTGCGGACGCTTTTGCCGCACCACATCATTCAGAGCGAATCGTTCGCTTTCTGCGGACGCTTTTGCCATGCCACGTCATTTACAACGAATCGTTCGCTCTCTGCGGACGCTTTTGCCATGCCACGTCATTCACAGCGAATCGTTCGCTCTCTGCGGACGCTTTTGCCATGCCACGTCATTCACAGCGAATCGTTTGCTCTCTGCGGACTCTTTTGCCACCCCACGTCATTCAGAGCGAATCGTTCACTCTCTGCGGACGCATTTTCTCCGCCACGTCATTCAGAGCAAATCATTCACTCGGCGGACGCTTTTGCCGCACCACGTCATTCAGAGCAAATTATTCACTCTGCAGGCGCCTTTGCCACGCCACATCATTCAGAGCGAACTGTTTGCTCTCTGCGGACGCTTTTTGCCATGCCACATAATTCACAGCAAATCGTTCGCTCTGTGCGGACGCTTTTGCCGCACCCCGTCATTCAGAGCGAATCTTTCACTCTGCGGACGCTTTTGCCGCACCACATCATTCAGAGCGAATCGTTCGCTCTCTGCGGACGCTTTTGCCGCACCACGTCATTCAGAGCGAATCGTTCACTCTCTGCGGACGCTTTTGCCACGCCACGTCATTCAGAGCGAATCGTTCACTTTCTGCGGACGCTTTTTCTGCGCCACGTCATTCAGAACAAATCATTCACTCGGCGGACGCTTTTACCGCACCACGTCATTCAGAGCAAATCATTCACTCTACGGGCGCTTTTGCCACGCCACATCATTCAGAGCGATTCGTTCGCTCTCAGCGGATGCTTTTGCCACGCCACATCATTCAGAGCGATTCGTTCGCTCTCAGCGGATGCTTTTGCCACGCCACGTCATTCAGAGCGAATCGTTCACTCTCTGCGGACGCTTTTTCTGCGCCACGTCATTCAGAGCAAATCATTCACTCGGCGGACGCTTTTGCCGCACCACTTCATTCAGAGCAAATCATTCACTCTGCGGGCGCTTTTGCCACGCCACATCATTCAGAGCGAATTGTTCGCTCTCTGCGGACACTTTTTGCCATGCCACATAATTCACAGCAAACCGTTCGCTCTCTGCGGACGCTTTTGCCACGCCACATCATTCAGAGCGAATCGTTCGCTCTCTGCGGACGCTTTTGCAACGCCACGTCATTTACAACGAATCGTTCGCTCTCTGCGGACGCTTTTGCCATGCCACGTCATTCACAGCGAATCGTTCGCTCTCTGCGGACGCTTTGTCCGTGCTCCGTCACCCCGAGCGAGTGGTCTGTGCTCAGTCACCCCGAGCGAGTGGTCCGTGCTCCGTCACCCCGAGCGAGTGGTCTGTGCTCCGTCACCCCGAGCGAGTGGTCTGTGCTCCGTCACCCCGAGCGAGTGGTCCATGCTCCGTCACCCCGAGCGAGTGGTCCGTGCTCCGTCACCCCGAGCGAGTGGTCCGTGCTCCGTCACCCTGAGAGAGTTGTTGGTGAAATAACACCAGATTTCCGAGCCGTTTGCCATATCAATGTGTTTTCTAAATTATCCAGCCAAATACTTTTTCCACCCATCACACGCAGCTGTATATAAACAATAATGTTTGTGAACATATCCCTGAACCGTCAAAATCAATGCAACGTTGTTTTTCGGTGAAAGCTACTCATGGTTCCTGGGTGGTACAGTTTGTACTGGAGTCAGTAATCACACTGACTCCAATCTGCCGATTCCTGATATCGGCCAATCACGTGTGTGTGTGTGTGTGTGTGTGTGTGTGTGTGTGTGTGTGTGTGTGTGTGTGTGTGTGTGTGTGTGTGTGTGTGTGTGTGTGTGTGTGTGTGTGTGTGTGTGTTTCATAAAGCATAAGATATGTTTTCTGCTAACTCTCCTCCCCCTATCTGCATCTCTCTCTGTCCCATCCTTGTTCTACCCCCCTCCCAATACAATGCAGTACCTTCCTCCCGCATCTCCTCTCTTCCCTCCCCTTTTTCTGGACATATCCGTACAGTGGTTATGTCTGTACTGTGTTTGTCTCTGTAAGTGTCCGGGTAGGGTTTGTCTCTGGATGTGTCCAAGCGGTGTTTGTCTCCGGCCAGCTTGGCTCCGGACGCGTCCGGGAGGTATTTATGTCTGGACCGGAGTTTGTCTCCGGGCCGTGTTCATATTATGAGTGGTAGAAAATGGATTTCAGACATTATTTTGTTTCAATCTTCACTGTTATTCTCTGCAGAATCATCTGTGCTCGTCTGCCTTCCCTTTATCTTACCTCACACTGTCTTCCCTTACCCCACCCCTTCTCGTTCCCCCTTCCTCCTCTCTCTCCTTTCCCCTCCACCTCTTCACTCTCCCCGTTCTCTCTCCCCCACCGCTCTCTCCCTCTTCCCCCTCTTTTTCTCCCCCCCCCTTTAGTATTACCATCAGCGAAGCGATGGATGGTATTTGCTAGTATAAAATAAAACATCCAAGCAGCAAGTGTGGCTTCAGAATTTCCCAATAATTTATGTGGTGATGCCCATATCTCGTCGACAATCATGAGCCATTAATGACAAGGGGCCATCAGGGGGAGGGGGTTGTTATGAGAAAAGACAGAGGTAGTAAAAACAAGAGAGGAAGGAAACAGATTTAGACACAAGCAGATGCAACACAGATGAAGAAAACCAATGGGACCAGTACCTGCACGGAAATGGGCATGCCATTGCTTGCTGAAACCAGCCTCAATGGTGCATCCTCTCCACTGATTAAGTGGCCTCCTTCAGATATGGTTCGCCGCAACACAGCAGATTCAGATCTTACAATGTTATCTGTGACCATTGCTACCTGGCAAGCAAAAGAAAACACTGTAAATGAAGGGGTGAGGAAATTGTAACCATTTGCAACATTATTGAACAGCAAAAAAAAATAAAACTGAGACAAACAGATGCGATTCTTTTTCAGATACAAACCGATTCAACACCACCACAACCCCCTTTCATAACCATTATCTTTTATACCCCATGAACCCTCCCTCCCCAAGCCCACCCTCTTGCCAGTTTTACAGTTTTTCCTTCCGCTTTTGTGATTGAGAGTTTGCGGCTGTATCCATCTTGTTCACCCCCTGCATCCTCATCTTACCCTCATTCTTCCTCACATCCTGTATTTCTCCAAATCTCCCTCCATTTTGTCATTCAACCCTGCTGTTGGAATGTCCTTCTCCACCTACCCTCTGCCTACTGTTATTTTTGTTCCGTTACGTGCTGATCCGTTTTGTGTTCTCGCTCCTCCATGAGTCTCGGCACTATATACAAAAAAAACCACTTACTTATTTGTGTAACAAACCATGCACCAATTTTGACACAAAACAGATTCAATTTAACAAATTATGAGCAATGTTGAGATTAAAGAAAAGGAATTGTCAATTGGCCACCTAGCATATAAAAAAGACCGTTTTTACAGCCATTTTTTCCCTGCTGTGCAAGGGTTGGCTTTTTCTTGAGGCAATGTTTTATGGCCGGATGCCCTTCCTGACGCCAACCCTGGTTACCTCTTACTACACACAGGGATACGGTACACCTATTCTAACCGGGGCATACACCGGGACCAGTACACTGGTACTCATTTCGCTGACCTCGGAAGGATGACAGGCTGAGTCAACCCCCTGGTGTTAATTCAGCAGCCAATGGGGCTTGAACTCAGGACCCTGGGATCCCAAGCCACCACCCTAACCACTAAGCCAACACCAGGCTTTGGCCACCTAGCATATCTGAATGCATAATCATCTAATGGATATTTAAAAAAAAAATGACGGGTCATATTTATATTTTAATTTTGAAGTCTCCTTCTTCAGACAGGGGTGAGTGACCATGTTCACTGTTCGTCATTTACGCCAATTAGCTGTGTGAGGTTGTCGGAACAAAGTGATTAGCTCCTGGCAAGATTGAAAAATGGGGCCATCTGTTCTGAAGCTCACCTGGATCAGGAGCAACAACCACTCAAACCCCCTGCAGACCATGAATTATTTAATGCCATGAGCAAACTTTGGTACATCAAGGGTGATGAAGGTTATGGTTTTATGATGAAGTTATGAAGGTTATGGTTACGAAGGTTATGAAATTCAATGGTTTAAATTTCATTGAAATCCTGTGTGTAGTTCAGAGTTGAGTGTAAATACCTATTTTAGGGGGGGGGGGTTAGAACCCACCCCCGTAGACTACCTCAAATGGGCGCAGATTTTGATACAGTCAATACACTTTGGTATCATGGGTGAGGAATGTTGTGGTCATCTTTCATCAAAATTGTGTGTGGTTTCCGAGAGGAGAGCAAATACACCTATTTTTGAGAGGTCAACCCCCCCCCCCCCATAGACCTCTTTGATGAGTGCAGATTTTTCTGCAGATGATAAGCTTTTGATGCATCATGGTTGATGAAGGTTGTGGGCAAGTTTCATCAAAATTGTGTGTGTAATTTCAGAGAAGAGAGCAAATACCTATTTGGGGGGGGGGAGCCCCCCCTTTTGTTGACCCCTTAATGAGTGCAGATTTTAATGTGGTACAACACATGTGTTGAAGGTTGTGGTCAAGTTTCATCAAAATTGTGTGTGTCGTTTAGGAGAAGAGAGCAAATGCCTATTTTGGGGGGGGAGTTAGCCCCCCCCCGTTCGTTGACCCCTTAATGAGTGCAGATTTTGAAGCGGTTGATACACTTTGGTACATTACGGGTGATGAAGGTTGTGTTCAAGTTTCATTGAAATCGTGTGTGTTTTTTGGAAAAGTTTTGGAGAAGAAAGCAAATACCCATTTGGGAGGGGTGGGGTGGGGAAAGGGGGAGGGGGTCAAAAACCCCCGTAGACCCTTTAATGAGCACAGATTTTGATGCGGTCAATATGCACTACATGACCAAAAGCATGTGGACAATCCTTCTAATTAGTGGATTTGGCTATTTCAGCAACACACATTGCTGACAGGTGTATAAAATCAAGCACAGAGCCATCCAATCTCCATAGACAAACATTGCCAGGAGAATGGGCCATACTGAAGAGCTCAGTGACTTTCAACATGGATGCCATGTAATAGGATGCCACCTTTCCAACAAGTCAGTTCATCAAATTTCTGCCCTGCTAGAGCTGCCCCAGTCAACTGTAAGTGCTGTTATTGTGAAGTGGAAAAGTCTAGGAGCAACAACAGCTCAACCGCAAAGTTGTAAGCCACACAAGCTCACAGAACGGGACCGCCGAATGCTGAAGCATGTAGTGTGGAAAAATCGTCTATCGTCATTTGCAACACTCACTACCGAGTTCTAAACTGCCTCTGGAAGCAACGTCAACACAAACACTGTTCGTCGAGAGCTTCATGAAATTGGTTTCCATGGCCGAACAGCCACACAGAAGCCTAAAATCACCATGCGCAATGCCAAGCATTGGCTGGAATGGTGAAAGATCACCGCCATTGGACTCTGGAGCAGTGAATCACGCTTCACCATCTGGCAGTCCGACGGACTAATCTGGGTTTGGTGGATGTCAGGAGAACGCTCCCTGCCCGAATGCGTAGTGCCAACTGTAAAGTTTGGTGGAGGAGGAATAATAGTCTGGGGCTGTTTTTCATGGTTCAGGCTAGGCCCCTTATTTCCTGTGAAGGGGAATCTTAATGCAACAGCATACAAAGACATTCCAGATTATTCTGTGCTTCCAACTTTGTGGCAACAGTTTGGGGAAGGCCCTTTCCTGTTTTAGCACGACAATGCCCTCTTATTATTCCTTTTCCTTGAAATCTTCCCTCCATGTCTCTTACTTGTCAGTTTCCTCTTTGGATATGCCCTGCCAAGTTTCTCTGCCTCTCCCTAATATTACGTTCAACAAATTCTTTGGTCGTTCACTCTCATCAACGCTTCATCATTTGTTACTTTTTCTGTCCAGTTGATCTTTTACATTTGCCTCCAAACTCACTTTTCAAAGCTATTTAACAAGTTGTTCTCTTTTTGTAAAGTCGAAATCTGACATCCATACAAACCACTCCAAATAAAGCTCGTAACAAGTTGCTTCCTGAGTTGTTTATTCGGGTTTTCGGTTCGCAACTGTCTCTTCTTTCTTTGTGCAGCTTTTCCTATTGCTATGCTTGTTTTTGTATTCCTGTTGCACCTCCCATCTGCAGATATTATGCTTCCGAAATACTTGAACTATTGCACCTGTTGTAGTTCTTTTCCTTCGATGAATATGTAAATATTTATTCGTTATTTTGAGATATGCATCACTGTTTTTGCCGAAGTTCACTTTCATTCTGAAGTGATTTTGGATCCCCAAATATATCGTTCAGTAAAAATGGTCACAACAATCTTGGCCCTGATGTTACTAATATATCTTACTCAATCTTGTAATCCTTCTTCTGTACTTGCTACAAATGAATTGTCATCTGTAAATCAACCTGATGCCACCAGTTGCCCCCAATTTAACACCACATGCAGTGTGTTCCACAGCATCCTCCCCCCCCCCCCCAAATGAAACAAATTTGAAGAAAACCAACAGGATTACATTTACAAAAATATGATGTTTTGTAGTGGGACCATCTCAATGCTTAAGCATATGTTAAAAAAAACATAGAAAGTCTAAATTTGTGCTTCTGATTTAGAAACGAATCAGTGGATAATCCTTATTTCATCTTCCTGGTACCAACTAAATCAACAGTTTAATTTTTTTTTTAATTCTTTTTAAAATGCACTACAGCTCATGGTGGAACGTGTGCATAAATGATATGCAAGAAAGACATGACATCACTGTATCTCAACATGAATTACATGGAAATACAAGGTGTCCCAAAAAAAGACCTGGACAACTTTGGTTGTTAATATATTTAGTACCACAAATGATATAATGACACCCTTTGGGTTTATAGTCGAGTCAAAATATGATCCGTATCACCTAACCCCAAAAATCGCAACAAAACGTTTTATTGTTTTAAATGTTTTAATGGGTCATGCTGCGTGCCAGAAAAAAGTCTCGGGTAATCTGACCCCGGTAAAGGGGTTAATTTGCATATTTTCAAGATGGCCGCCAATGAAAATTTCAATGTACTACAAACTTTTTTATGGTTGATTTTAGACCCTATAAATGTATAAGCAACATATAGGAACATGGGGTTTCTGAATCAAATGAACATAGTTTCTCCCGCCTATGACGTAACTATGACGTTTATGACGTCATAGCGAAAACCAAAAGCCAACCCCCTTTCTTAGGATGAAAGAGCACAGACAAAAAGCCCCATCAAGAAGATCACAAGGTGATTATGAATAACTGCTGTTTAGGCCTCCCATATGCACTTGTGCTGCCATCTGTGACTTTCAACTAAAACAATAGAATTTCTGGAACTGCTGATATTCACCTTTTCAATGTCCTTCAAAAGCATTGTCATGATGATAATGAATTAGAACCTAGCAAGACTACAAAGACTAGGTAGGGATTAACACAGAACATGTATAATCTCAACATGTAGATCATGTGGAAGTAATTGGAAACCACATGTGGCCTCGCCCTTGAGCAGAAGTATATATGGGCAGCCAATTGTAGAAAAATTCACCACATGTTTTTAAAATGAGTGCACCATGGGGGGGGGGGGGGTCATCCATTTGGAGACAAGCAATCCAGCAGTATATAGCAAGTACCAGGAAGGCTACCATGTGGTTCGCCAGAGTGATGAGTTCTGGGCTGGACTTGGGTCCGATCTTGTTGTCGAACAGACACTGATGCGATCACTCAAGTCGACTGGTGGATTGACCAGGGGCAGTGGTATGACGGAGGAGCAAGGTGCCCTGTGGACACTGTCGCCCCCCCCCCCCGTATGTTCGGAATATAATGTAGCCATGCAAGAATTCAATGATTGCACTTACACGTCGAGTGAACAGCACAAGGAGGCCACCGAGTCCAGGATGGAGAGGGACCAGTCAGATCTAGCAAAAATCCAAGAAAAACTTCAGTCATGCAATCCGTTCTCTGATGATCCAGCCTTGAGAAATGTTGTCACTGGTGTTGTAGCCAAGGATGAAGTGAATGTCGACAACTTGCAGGTAGTGGGGAAAGAAGTTGCTGAAAAGCTGACTGGACAACCAGTTTTCACCTATACATGCAAAAGGAAGGACAAAGCGAAAACTCTGGGAGATTCATCTGCTGTCCAGGTTACTGTCGACCAAACTATAGAGTATAGACCCTGCTCTTCTGTTTCAGAGGCTACTTGTCGTTTCTCGGGCAGGGAACCTCTCATTGGAGGACGTTCTTGAATATGAATTGTCTCCATTTCCCCCAGCTCTCTTTGAGGCGAAGCACATATTCAGGAAAGCAGACAAGCCACAGCTTGCGAGAGCAATAGATGAATATGAAAAAGGTTTGTCTACTGAGGATGAGTCGGACGATGTACCCAAGACGGACCACTATGTGTTGGATGGTGGCTCACTGATGCATCACGTTAAGTGGACGAAAGGGAGCACATACGGATCTATAGCCAACGGCTATGCTGACTTCGTACTCCGCAATTACGGGAAAGCTACTGTTGTCTTTGACGGTTATTCGGATGAACCATCTATCAAGGACAGCACACACCAGCGTCGTCAAAAGAAACATCATCCCAAAGTCAACTTCACAGAAGACACCGTGTTCATGGGGAAAAAAGATGAGTTCTTATCGCATGGTTCCAACAAGCAGGAACTGATAAACATCATGAGCCATAGGATAAAGGAAAAGGGGTGCACTGTGATAAACGCAACAGGTGATGCAGACTACGACATCGTGCAAGCAGCAGTACGAGCTTCCCAGCTGCAGTGAACAACACTGATAGGTGAAGATACAGACTTACTAATTCTGCTGCTTCACCATTTTGCTGAAGGTGGCAACTGGGACTTGTACTTCCGATCTGACAAGACGCAGGACCAAAGCAGAGTGTATCACATAAACAGACTGAAGAGCCTCTTAGGATCCCAGGCATCTACCATGATGCTGTTCGTATAAGCCTTTACTGGATGTGATACGACTTCGCGCATATTTGGGGTTGGCAAGAAATCTCTCTTCCAGAAAGTCATGAAAGGTTATGCTGGTTTGAGGTCATGTGCCCAAGCATTTGCTACACTAGGTCAAAGCACAGATGCAGTTGTAGAGATTGGATACAAGGCAATGGTCCAGGTGTTTGGTGGAAAGGGAACAGATACTCTCACTTCATTGCGCCACAGCATCTTGACAAAGAAAGTGGTATCGGCTGTGTTGTTTGTTACCCCAGAGCGTCTGCCGCCAACTGAAGCGGCTACTAAGCACCATTCACTCCGCACGTATTTCCAGATCATGACATGGATGGGAGAAGAGGCAGATTTGGAAGCAACAGACTGGGGGTGGAAAACAGAGGAGAATCAGTTCATCCCAGTAATGAGTGAAATGAATGCCGCACCAGACTCTTTGCTTCAGGTAGTTCACTGCAACTGCACTACCAGGTGCAGTACTCAACGTTGCACATGCAGAACCTACGGTCTACCATGCACATCAGCTTGTGGACAGTGCCAAATGCAGTCATGTAGCAACCCTTTCAATCAAATGTGGGGGGATGAGAATGATGACAATAACAATGCTGAGATGATCTAGGGCGACAATGAGCGTGGCTTATGGTAAGGCTGTGTGGCATACATACAGATTTCTTTTGGATTGATGATGTCCCATCTATGTAATTACAGGAAAGGGACAGCTTAACTAGTTCAAGGAGTTAAATGATAGCTTCACATGTCATTACATATTATATTATAAAACAACAGATTTTCTATGGCATACTCATTTATCTTTTTACTATGACGTCATATACGATTTTACGTCATAGTTACGTCATAGTACGTCATAGGCGGATGGAACTATGTTTATTTGATTCAGAAACCCCATGTTCGTATATATTGCCAATACATTTATAGGGTCTAAAATCAACCATAAAAAAAGTTTGTAGTACATTGAAATTTTCATTAGCGGCCATCTCGAAAATATGCAAATTAACCCCTTTACGGGGGGCGGGGGGGGAGGGGGGTCAGATTACCCGAGACTTTTTTTTCTGGCACGCAGCATGACCTATTAAAACATTTAAAACAATAAAACGTTTTGTTGCAATTTTTTGGGGTTCAACCGGATATAGACTACTATTATATGATACAGAAACTCAAAGTTTTCTTTATTTTCAGGTTTGGTGGTTTAATGTAAAATAAAATGGCAACTCCACAGGAGAAAGCTCATTGTGTCGAATGGTTCATTGAAATGAGATCCGACATGCAAGTTCAGCGTAATTCCTGTGCAAGGTATGGAAGGAATCCGCCATCGCAGATGAGTATCAGAGTGGTACAAAAGGTTAAAGGAGACTGGAAGTTGTCAGAAAGAGAAAAGTACTGGTCGACCAAGCACAAGTGCAGCAGACGTTGAACGAGTGCGTGAATCATTTCATCAAAGTCTCAGAAAATAAATTTGACGCACATCCAGAGAACTGGGGCTACCAACCACCACTGTACACAACATTTTGTATAAAAGACTGAAGCTTTATGCCAATAAGGTGCAGATTCTGCAGGAACTGCAGGAATTCTGCAGGAACCAAATGACAGACCAAAACGCAAGGCGTTTGCCTTGGAAATGCTTAGTTGCATAAAGGATGATGAAGCTTACCTGAAAAAGGTCATGTTCACAGACGAAGCTTGCTTTCATGTATCAGGGAAGGTCAACCGGCACAATGTGAGCATCTGGGGCTCTGAAAACCCCCACGTGGTCACTGAACACATTCGCAACAGTCCAAAGGTCAATGTGTGGTGTGGCCTTCTCTGTGACTGCTTGGTGGGTCTGTTTTTCTTTGCGAAGAATACAGTGACCGCAACAATTCACATGAACATGTTTGGAAGGATTTGCCTTCCCACAGATTGAAGACCTGCAACCCGATAGGATTTTTCAACAGGACGGCGCTCCCCCTCATTGGGCCTTAGTCGTTTTGAGCCATCCTGAATGAAAAATTTCCAGGTCGCTGGATTAACCGAGACGGACCAACCACCTGGCCCCCACAATCACCAGACATAACCCCCTTGATTTCTTTTTCTGTGGGAGTTTGTCAAAGATGGTGTCTACAACACCAAGGTGGCAAACCTGCAGGATCTTCATTCTCGGATCACAGCTTCATGCGCACTGGTGGACGCAAACATGTTGAGCCGATAATGGCAAGAACTCGTGTACCGCCATAATGTCTTACACGTGACAAGCGGAGCTCACATTGAAGTGTATTGATGGTGTGCACAAACCTTTACAAGTTTCTGTATCAAATAAAACAGTGTATTGTTGTATAATTTGTGGTTCTAAATATATTAACAACCAAAGTTGTCCAGGTCTTTTGGGAATACGCCGTACAATGCCTTCAGAATGTATTCACACCCCTTAACTTTTGTCACATTTTGTTGTGTTACAGCCTGAATTTAAAATGGATTCAATTTAAATTTTTTGTCACCAACTTACACAAAATATCCCAAAATGCGAAAGTGAAAACATGTTTTTGGAAATTATTACAAATTCATTAAAAATGAAAATCTGAAATGTCTTGCATCGAAAAGTATACAACCACCTGAGTCAATACTTTTTAGAAGTGCCTTTGGCAGCGATTTACAGCTTCGAGTCTTCTTGGGTATGTCTGTATCAGCTTTGCACATCTGGATTTGGGGATTTTCTCCTAGTCTTGCAGATTTGCTCAAGCTCTGTCAAGTTAGATGGGGAGTGTTGGTGAACAGCAATCTTGAAGTCTTTCCACAGATTCTCAATGGGATTCAAGTCTGGGCTTTGGCTGGGCCACTCAATGACTTCAACATTCTTGTTCTGAAGGCATTCCAGCATTGCTCTGGCTCTAAGTTTGGGGTCATTGACCTGTTTGAATATAAATCTTTGCTGCAGTCTTAGGTCTTTTGCACTCTGAAGCAGGTTCTCCTGAAGGATTTGCCTGCATCTGGCATCATTCATTGTTCCCTCTGTCTTTACAAGTCTCCCAGTCCCTGCCGCAGAAAAGCATCCCAATAGCATGACAATGCCACCATCATGTTTGACGGTAAAAATGGTGTTAGATGGGTGATGAGCGGTGATCGGTTTCCACCAGATGTCGCGCTTTGCATTCAGGCCAGAGTTCAATTTTAGTCTCATCAGACCACAGAATCTTTTGCCTCGTGCTCTCAGAGTATTTCGCATGCCTTTTTGCAAACTTCAGGTATGCTGTCATGTGCCATTTTCTCAGGAGTGGCTTCTGTCTGGCCACTCTCCCATAAAGCCGAGATTTGTGAAATGCTGCAGTGATTGTTCTTCTTCCAGCAGATTCTCCCAACTCAGCCAAGGAACTCTGTAGTTCTGTCAGAGTGGTCTTTGGGTTCTTTTTCACCTCCCTGACCAAGGTACTTCTTGCTCAGTTTGGTCTGACAGCCAGCTCAAGGAAGAGTCTGAGTAGTTCCATCTTCTTTGCCTTTCCTAATGATGGAGCTCACTGTGGCTCTTGGGAACTTTCATCACTCCAGAAATTATTTTATACCCTTCCCCAGATCTTTGCCTTCTCACAATTCTATCTCAGAGTTCTACTGACAGTTCCTCAGACTTCATGGGAGAGTTTCTGCTCTGACATGCACCGTCAACTGTGGGACCTCATATAGAAAGGTGTTTCTTTCAAAATCATGTACAATCAATTGAATTGGCCACAGGTGGGTTCCAATCAAGTTGTAGAGACATCTCAAGGATAATCAAAGGAAATTTGATATGCCTGAGCTCAATTTAGAGTGTCTTAGCAAAGGGGTTGAATATTTATTAATGCAAGACATTTCAGCTTTCATTTGTAATTAATTTGGGAAAATTCTAAAAACATGTTTTCACTTTGTTATTATGTGGTATTTTGTGTAGATCAGTGACAAAAACAAACAAAAAAAATCAATCCATTTTAAATTCAGGCTGTAACACAACAAAATGTGAAAAATTCAAGGGTATTGAATACTTTCTGAAGGCACTGCAAGTCGAGAATCGGCATATCAAGTAGAGAAACACAGTGTATGAGATGTGAACCTGCAATCCCAGCATCATGAGAAATTGGTTCAGGTGAGAATACTAATAAGGTGAATATGAAAACAAGCTTGCTTTTGTCATGAGGCAAGCTTTTCAAATATAACTTGCAGATGGCAGCTCCAGTTAATGCCAAGCCAACAGCACTTACACAAAGCTTTCCCCCAAACCGGTAACTTACAGTTTAAAATGTTAAAATTGATTTGGTCAATATTGTTGTTAGATGAGTTGCAAGTGTCAAGAATGATGAGAAAACTAAAGACTACCAATTGTCCCAAAGGTGTGTGTGTGGGGGCGGGGGGGGGGGGAAGGGGTCACAAAACCCCATTCATGCTGATAAATTCACATCCTACCTGTGTCGATTCAGCCCCTTTGCTGGTAACCATTGCAACATCGTTAGTCACTGCAGTCTCCTTTGTTGGCAAAGAGATGGTGGTCCCATCATGAGAAACCATAGCAATGGCAGTACCAAGTGCTTGCAGGTCAGCTTGTGAAAGATTCACCTGAACACCATAATAAATTAATTAATTGATAAAGGATCAAGGCCAATTAATTCTTTCTGTTAGGTTTGTTGCATACAAAAACAAGCCTTTACACATGCTGCCTGCAACTATCCTATCCTCCAGTAGTCTAATAGACTAAATGGATTGGGGGAGGGAGGGAATAATTAGAATGTCAGAAAAACCATTGAAAAAAAAACAAACAAAAAAACAAGTAGGGGTGGAATCCCCAAAAAAACAACCAAACAAGGCAGGAAGGAGTAACAAGGAAGGAATGACAACTCAAAAAGATACAACAATCCATTTATGGATTTCCATCATGGCATCTTTTGACATTTTTGTTGTACGTAGCAATAGTAACAATGGTAAGATGTCTATGTTAGAGGTAGTTGTAGATTTGTGGTGTGGGTTGGTGGAATTGTGCATTTTATTTGTTGTGGGATTGAGACAGAAAAATGTCAAAAGATGTCGTGATGGCAATCCGTAAAAGGATTGTGGTGCCATTCCGATCTTGTCATTCCTTCCTACCTTGTTTGGTTCTTTTTGGGGGATTCGATCCATGCATGTTTTTTCATTTTTACCTCCGTCACCGAAGGTGGACAAAGGTTATGTATTCACCCAGATGTGGCTGTTATCCTGCTCACAAGCAATCTCAAAAAGTTAGGATGGATTTGGACAAAACTTGGTGGACAGGTTGGCTGTGGTGACAAGGATGAATGCAGGACTTTCAAAATAACGCATGAATGCTAAATGAGTTCTTTTGCACATGCGCTGTATGTGCGTTTACACCGATTCGGTTTGGCTCGCAAGGCACTATTAACTTGCCGTTACTAGTATGAAATCTGAGTTTCAAATCGCCTTGTAAACACAATTTTAAGCATTTAGATGATATGGGGTTCACCACAATTGTTCTGTTCCTGAATGCAAATTGGATTCATGGAAATACAAGATATACGAGAAATATCCATGGATGATAAGAGTCGGGTCCCTATCATTTCTTGTTAATAGAAGTGAATGGCAGCAGTGGATATACAACACACACGTACGCACACACCTCACAGCTGTGAACTATTCTTGTTCTCAAAGTTTTGTGTGAGGGCTCTCTTCAGGATTGGCACTGAGCCCCAGAAAGTTTGCACCTGTAGTTCATTTGTAGTTACAGTCCCAGGGATGTTTTTAATGTATGTGAGGTCCCCATCTGGAATCTATCCATAAAACTAATCATGAAAATCAGAGGAAAATAATTATTCAAGTGATGATTAAAAAGGTATTTTAATATAATTAGGCCACAATCCAAGGAAAATAGGTCGACAATAATCAAATGCCAGATGCATAACTTCAGTGCAGGTGCACTATTATGATGCAAAGACATCTTAGAAGGCCAAGTGGTCTTTCAGATTCTGCATTGGCAAAATTGAGTGATGAAAATTTTTTTTTTTTTTTCCAAACCACCATTTGACCTTGACTTTTAACTCAGAGGGGTACGATTACGTGGAAATACACCATGCTCTAGGCCAGTGATCTTTACTATTGTTTCGAAGGGGGGCACTTTTGCCGATAAGACATCAGTGTGAGAGCCATCACACTGCCTGCAGAACTCCGTAATGGCTGCGATTGGGCCCCGCCTCCACATACTCTTCGTCGTTGTAGTTAACTGGGCTGCTAGCGTAATTATTTATACACTGCAACCATATCCTGATGTAGTGATGTTACTTTTATGCTACGCGTTGGAACACTCATTTGAAACCATGGGGTCAATTTGATAGCATTTATTGCGGATTACGATGGAGTGTCTTCACATTTGTGTATTATCGGCTGCACGTTAGGGGCCTCACTTTAGGCCACCAGGTGCCGCCAGTGGCTCGCAGGACGTGCAATGAAGAACAGGGCACTAGGCCATCTAGAAAGGGCAATTTTGTTCTGATTGGATAAACCTTAGTCAAGCTATGGTGAAAAATGTTAAATCGTCTATAATTAGGTCATAAACTTAAAAATTAGGTCAAGGTCAAAAATGTGAACCCCATCTTTCTTTTATTCCCATTATTGATAGAAAATTTCATTCCTAAAGTACAGCTGGATCAGCGATACAGCTCGGACATTGACAGAAAAGAGAAAGAACGAGAAAGCATCTGAGAATGCAAAGCCTGTCCACGTGTGCATTGTATTCAGACATTATTATTATTATTATTATTATTATTATTCCATACTAGTACGTGTCCCCGTACGCGCGTGGCCGTACATGCAAAATTTTTTTTTTTTTCAAACCGCATGCCAGAAACAACAACCACACAGGCCGTTCCTTCACCCTTGCGTGCCCGTACGTGCATGGCCGTACGTCAGGTCAGGTCAGGTATGGGAGCATGTGCCAGAACAGCGCGTCGCTGCGTCCACTTTCCGCCGGTACTCCGGGGGCCTCCGTCTGGCCATCCCCCAGGCAGATGCCAGGCCCATCCCCATCTCCTTGAGATGATGGTCAACCTGCTGCAACCATGAGGCACGTGGTCGGCCCACTGGCCTCCTCCACTCATGAGACTCCCTCGCTGAGAGAATCTGGTGAGCAGGATCAGCGTCAGGAAAACGAGCCACATGTCCATACAGCCGCAGCTGACGCTCACGGACTATGCAGGTAACAAATCTCATCCGAGTCTCTCTCAGCAACCGCTCGTTGGACACAAAATCCGACCAGCGATAGCCAAGGATTCTCCGAAGAGACCTGGTACCAAAGGAATTAAGTCTCCGTCTCAGATCCTTGGTCAAAGTCCAAGTCTCGCACCCATAGAGCAAGACTGGAAGTACCAAGGACCTGAAGACTCGGACTTTCGTCCTCCCGCACAGGTACCGGCAGCGCCACACCCCATGATCCAGTGAATCCATGACTCCCCAGGCCCGACCCAGACGTCTATTGACCTCCGGCTCACAACCTGCGGAGACATGAATATCACTGCCAAGGTAAGTGAATCTATCCACGACCTCAACATCCTCACCACAAACAGACACAGACAGGACAGCAGCATCCAAGATGTCACCGAAAGCCTGGATCTTTGTTTTGACCCAAGAAATCCGTAATCCCAACGGCTCCGACTCCTCATTCAGCACCTCGAGGGCCCCCAAGAGGATGTCTAAAGTCTCCGCAAAGATGACTGCATCATCTGCAAAATCAAGGTCCGAGATCTTGACATTGCCAAACGATGCACCGCAACTTGATCTCTCCGACATCCTCCCAAAAATCCAGTCCATACAAGTGCTGAAAAGTGTGGGGGCAAGTACACATCCCTGACGAACTCCAGTAACAACTGGAAATAAGTCAGAGGCGGTACCACCACACTTCACAGCACTCTCAGTACCAGAGTAGAGTTCAGACATCAGATCGATCAGTTTCGGTGGCACCCCACGAAGACCAAGAATCCTCCAGAGGACATCCCGATTCACTGAATCGAACGCTTTACAGAGATCAACATAGGCTGCAAGCAGCCCCTGCCGAAACTCTCGTCTGCGTTCAGTGAGGACACGAAGAGCAAGGATACGGTCAATCGTTGACCTCTTTGGTGTAAAGCCTGACTGCTCTGGACGCTGGTGCTCAAGCAGATGGTGGCGAACCCTATCAAGAATTATCCGAGCAAAGACCTTGCCCGGCACTGAGAGCAGCGTCACCCCTCGGTAGTTGTTGCAGTCTTGGCGATCACCCTTCCCTTTCCAGAGAGGGACAACAAGGCCCCTCTTCCAGTCAGTTGGGATGATGCCTGTGTTCCAGGCAGAGCACAAAACTGCATGCAACGACGCCAGTGCAGCATTTCCACCAGCCTTGAGAAGTTCAGCATGGATGCCACAGATCCCTGGAGCTTTGCCCCGTTTCAACTGGTTCACCGCAGCCCGTGTTTCCACAAGCGATGGTGGACCACAGTTGATTCGAGGGTCAGCAACAGGGATTGTAACACCCTTGACGTCCAACTCGACAGCTGGGGGATCAGCCTGGTACAACCGCTCAAAGTAACCGGCCCAGCGGGCCTTCACTTCAGACTCCTCTGTCAAGAGCCTACCACTCTCTGCTCGAACTGCATTGCTCCGAGGGATGGGCTTGGATGCGTAATGCGCGAATTCCCTGTAAGCGGGACGAGAATCACCTGTCCACAGGTGATGCTCTACCCCTCACAGATTCCTCGCACATAGGCCTCCTTGTCCACCCTCAGTGCACGTACAGTTTTACGCCTCAGCTCCCTGAACAGCTCAGCTCTGCCATTCAGCCTGGCCCTGCGACTCTGGTCAATGGTATCCAGTGTCCCTTGAGAGACAAAATTCTTCTTTGCCCTGCGGTGAACTCCAAGGCATCCACCGGCAACATCAAGGACGGTGGTCTTGAAGGTAACTCCACAACTCTTCAGGACCCCCCCAAAGCACCCAGACCCCCCAAGTGTCCACTCAGCCTGTTCGCAAACTCCTCAGCTACTCTCTCATCCCTGAGCTTGGCAACATCCAGCCTAGGCTGGGATGGTACCATTCTCCAGGATTTAAGGTGCAGCTTTAGAGTTGCTACAACAAAGCCTGTGGTCAGTATTGAGGAACTGAGCACTCCGGTAGACCCTGCAGTTCTGGATCATCCTCCAACGACCGTCAATGAGGACATGGTCAATCTCCTTTGCCACACCGCCAGCGTTGGAATACCAAGTCCAGCGATGAGCTTGTGGGCGCTGAAACCATGAACCAGCCACCCTAAGTCCATGACTTCTTGCAAAGTCAAGGAACTTAGTGCTATTCTGGTTCATAGTTCCTGACCCATGGGGACCAACACACACCTCATAACCATCCCTATCAGTTCCAGTCGATGCATTGAAATCCCCCAAGACTAGAAGTGTATCTCGTCTGGGGCACTGATCAACCACAGACTCGAGTGTGGCGTAGAATGCATCCTTCACGGTAAGATCACTCGCCTCAGTCGGAGCATAAATAGAGACCAGGGAAATGACACCTAAGGAGTGACGAATCCTTAATCTCATAATACGCTCGTTGACCGGTGTTACCTCAATTATCATTGGGGTCAGCTTATTGGACACAGCTACAGCAACTCCTTGGGTATGGTAACCATCAGAGCGACCAGACCAATAGTAGGTGTAACCACCCACCATTATCTCGCCGCAATCCGGTCTCCGAACCTCAGAGAGAGCTGCAATCCCGATGTCCAAACGCTTGAGCTCAGATGATAACAGAGACAGGTGATCATCCTCTCTTAGGGATAGGACATTCCAGGCACCCACCCGAAGGGACCGCCTCAGGTTAACCCAAGGAGACCGCCGTCTGGTGGACGACACCTCAGCACCACTCCGACACACTCTCCCGCAATCTGACCCAGGGATGTTACCCCGTGGTTTCCCTCCTATCAAAGATTGGGGGTCCCGAAGGCTTTGCCCCAATCCCATCATCCGGTGAGCTGCCCTGCGAAGGGAAGCTGCACAGGAGGTACTCCCACGGAGTGGGTTTTCAGATTTTTTTGCGTTTTTGCGTTTTGCGGAATGAAGCGTTTTACGGTGGCTGGAGTGCAAATCCTGCCACCAACCTCCTAATAAGAAGTAACCCAACTGCAGGAGGACGTCCGCAGACACAGTTGGGCACTAGATATGGATGGCCGTTGGCTCACAAGGAGCTCCTCCGCCTTTGCCGTACGTGCAAACCAAAAATTAAAAAAAAAACTTTCAAACAACCACACAACCACACAGGCCGTTCCTTCGCTCTCGTAAACGACGACTGGATTGGGGCATTGTGTTTATCTATAAATCTTCTTCTTCTTCTTCTTCTTTCGGCTGCTCCCGATAGGGGTCGCCACAGCGGCTCATCCGTATGATCCGCATAATGATTTGGCACATGTTTTACGCCGGATGCCCTTCCTGACGCAACCCTGGTCGCCTCTTACGACACAGGGATATGGTACCCCTATTTTAACCGGGGTATACACCAGCACAGTATACTGGTACTCATTTCGCCGACCTCGGAAGGATGACAGGCTGAGTCAACCCCCTGGTGTATTAATTCAGTGGCCCAACAGGGCTTGAACTCAGGACCTTTTGGATCCCAAGCTGCTGCCCTAACCACTGCGCCAACACCAGGCTTGTGTTTATCTATAAATGCGCATAAGAAATCGAGAAATTAATAGAATACAGTGTCATCACTATCCGGAAGTAGTGCGTGCCCATATGGAATGTTCACATGCATTCCACGAATTATCGCTTTCATTGAAGTAACAACTGCTGTGATACACACACAGAGTTAATTAAAATCCAAATTAAAATCAAGTTTACCTCCCTATCTTTGCTTGCCATGACATTAACTTATATTGACCATTGCCACTCCTACGCCACGGTAACTAAATGGCGCCCTTTTCCCCATCGACCACACCTACGCAGCAACGTGTCTTTTCGTTGGTTTGGTAAATAAATGGCCATAACTTGGGAACCTCTTGTCCGATTAATATGAAACCTTGAAAAGGAACATACTCAGGTCCCCAGTAATATACCTGGCAAGTTTCAATTAGATCGGACCAGTGGTTGTTGAGAAACAGCGGTCGGTCACACACACACACACACACACACACACACACACACACACACACACACACACACACACACACACACACACACACACACACACACACACACACACACACACACACACACACACACACACACACACACACACACACACACACACACACACACACACACACACACACACGCAGCTGGAATTATAGATAGATGCAAACCATGACGAAAACAGCTAAAAAAAAAAAAATCAAGCAAATATATTGACAGTTTTCAGCGACCGTGACCTTTCAACCTCAAAAGCAATAGGCTTCAGTGACTCAATATGCAAACCCTCAAATTTCCTCTCAATCAGATGAAAATTGACATTTTTATGTAACCTTGACCTCTGACATTTTGATCTTAAACAAACAAAAAAACAACAATCAGCTTCTCGCTTTTCATTGGTGAACAAATTCAGTGACCCATGTTAAAATTTCAGGTCAACTGAATGAAAATTGATGATTTTATGTGACTGAACTTTGACCCTTTGACCAAATTATTAATTTGTCTTCTCTCATTTCCGGACTGCATTAATCTCCGGACACGTCCGGGCGGTGTTCATAGTATGACTGGTATAAAATGGATTTCAGACATTATTTTGTTTCCATCTACACTGTTATTCTATGCAGAAGCATTTTGATGAGATGGTATGAATCGTAAATTGCTTCCCTTCCTCTCACCTCTCCCGACCTTCCCCCACCCCTCCTCACTCTCCTTGCATCCTCGCTCCCCCACTCCTCCTCACTCTCTCCCCCTCCCTGCTCCCCATCCCTACTCTTTCTTTCCCCCTCCCTCCTCTCTCTTTCCACCTCCACCTCCTCACACTCCCTCCCTCCTCTCTTTCCACTTCCACCTCCTCACTCTCTCTCTTCCCCCTCCCCCCTCACTCTTTGCTCCTCCACCTCCTCACAATCCCTCCCTCCTCTCTTTCACTCTCCTCTTCCCCTTTAGTATTTGTCAGTAGAGCAACAGGTGGTATTTATTAGTCTCATAATAAAGATTTGTTGAAAATTTAATGACAAAAACTTAAATGGTAAAACAGTTACGAGACAGATGGACAGACACAGACACCACTGCATGGGAGAGGGGGCTAAAGAGGGAAAAAACACCTAATTGGTGGTTTAGGATTCCCAGGCATCAAAGAAACTCTGAGGTCCCATTAAAAACTGGGGGCACTAATTATACAAACAAACCTGACAACAGGTACAAGCCTACCCTATCCCATAGGGGGAGGCTAACTAAATCCATCAACCTAACACCTTAATTTAATTGAGGGGATGAGAAAACTGCAACAGGCTCAGGGATATCACCATGGAATTAAAAATAACTAGAAGGGCACTCGATAGAGCGCATACCTCCGCCACGCAATGCCCTGATCCAGGAGAAAATATCGGGCCCAATAAATTCTTTAAATATCATGCTATATATCGTTTTTTCGCCCCATCTCTCAATGGTGAAGAATCACTTTAGAAGTTAAAAAAAATCTTGTATCCAGATCTGGATTTGGGTCTTCAACGAAATTGAATCAATTCGTCCTCATCACACACACAACCTGCCGACCAAGTTTCATCCGAATCCTTCCACAACGTTTTGAGATATCTTGCACACAAACAGACAGAGACAGGGTGAAAACATAACCTCCTTCCACCTTCGGTGGCAGAGGTAAAACATGGGGAGTTTAAAAAAATATTATTAATAATTTAACAAAACTGACTGTGGAGTGGGGTAGATTTATTTGTGTTAAACTACAGGTAATGGACAAAAAATGGAAACACCAATGTAAAGTTACTTAATAGGGCAATGGACTACCACATGCGGCCCTGTATGTGCCGTGGCATACAGTCCACCAATGTCTGGAATTCTGCAGGATGGATGCGGCACCATTCTTCCACGAGAAAGTCAATTAACTCACACCTGTTTGATAGAGGTGGAAAATGCTGTCTCAGGCATCATTCCAGAATATCCCATAAATGCTTGATTCAGTTCAGATCTGGTGGCAAAGGCCATGACGTATGGATAACATCAGTGTCATGCTCATCAAACCACTGGCTGATCACACATTCTCTGTGGATGGGGGATTTTTTTTTGGGGGGGGGTATCCTCTTGCAGCATTGCTCGCCATAATTATAGGCAACTTGGCCTGTGCAGCATTTTTATGCCTCCGCTGACGAAGTCGCCGGTGACATGTTTTTGGGTAGTCCCTCCGTCTGTCCATGCTAATTTTCTCGGTTTTCTCTGCAGCCGCTTATCCAATCGGCACGAAATTTTGACCATCGGTGCAACTACTCATGTAGAATATTTAATGATAATTATGACGTCATCGGTAACGTGATTCGGCAGCCATGTTGGAAAAAAGGAAAAACTTTTGACCTCCATATCTCCGAAACCGTTCCATGGAAAAAATTTAAATTTGGCACATATGAAGTACTACCCATGGGAAAGAAGTGATTTTTTTCATGATGTCACAGGTGGCTTCGTTATGACATCATAATTGCAGACGTCGAACGCTTTGTCCAATCAGTATGAAAAATGTTGAGGGTCATCTAGGGCAAAATTAAATTGGGGGGGGGGGGGTTGATGAGGTCATCAGTTACGTGGTTTGGCAGTCATATTGTTTTTAACATAAAAACCTTCAAAAATCTTCTCCGAAACGGCTGATCAGATCGAGGCGAAACGTTACACATGTTCCCCAAGCCTTGGGAATACTCGGGTGTTGACGAATAATGAGTAAGTCATGTGGTCTGGCAGCTGTATTGGATTGGACAAAAATCTTAAAAACCATTCTTTCTCATGAACCGCTTCATCATTCGACGTGAAACGTCACATTAATATCTATTACACATGGGGAATACATGTTAACATTTCAACCTGATCAGACACTTGGTCTGGCATCCAGAATTATTTTATATTTTGAATCTGGGTTCAGGGATGCAAATCAAACTTGGTAAAAGTATGTATAATGATGTAATAATGTGGGTGGAGGCATATCTTGTGACGTCGCAGTGTGCCCTTCGAGTTGTACATGACCCTAAGCATGCTGGGATGTTATTTGCTTAATTAACACATGGACCACACCTGTGTGGAAGCTGTTGCTTGGTGTCCCTCATTTACCGAGATGTTTCCATATTTTTATCAACTACCTGTACATCTGCTAATATTTTTCCCAATCCATTAACGTGTTTAGACTTCCTGAAAGTGATCAACCCTCCCCCCTTTTTTTTCTCTACTCTCTTACCTCCAAGCTTTGTGTCATGTGCGAATTTGGAAAGTTACTCTCAACACCACTGTCCAAATAATTGATGTAAATTATGAATAACTAGCAGAGTACCCAGCCTACGAGTGATCTTGTTCCAAGCATGCAACACGTTCTTCTAACGCCTACCTCGATTTGGGCGGTGTAGGCAACTGACAGCTCTGTATACGCAAAAAAAAGAAAAACCCCCGGGTTTTACGTGCATGAAGCAAAAACATACCGACTGCTTATAATTCAAAACACCTAACTGCACTGGAAAACATGGGGACAGGAATACTGTACTGGAAATGGTGGAGACTTGTAATACCCTCCCCCACCTGGAGGCATCGCGACACGATACACATTTACATGGGAAATTTGCATCCCCCTCCCACCGCACCCCCCAAGACCACCATCAAAGATAAAAACACCCCTATACATTAATTGGTTTTCTCTGCTATCTTACCTCCAAGCTTTGTGTCATGTACGAATTTGGAAAGCTACTCTCAACTCCACTGTACAAATCATTGATGTTTTTTCAAATCATTTTTAGGTGATATCAAATCAAATCATTTTTAGGAGTCGAAACTGGCTTGTATCCACTGTAGCAAGTCTGGTTGTAATTGGGCCAGAACTGTAAGTGGAGTAGCATGACAAACAAACACACAAACACCGGTCTGTGAATTATAGTGAGTATCATGGTCCCAGTACTGATCCCTGAGGTACCCCACAACTTACCTCTGCCCAGCTAAATATCCTCCCACTCACAGCCACTCTTTGCTTCCCGTCACTGAGCCAGTTAGCTACCTGACCAGCCACTCCACAAGCCCTCTCCTTGGCTTATGCCTCACAACCCTCAATGTGACAACTTATCAAGTTAGACCCGTTTCTTTCATGAATTTTAAAACTGATTGACAGAACCGGGGGTGCTTCTGAGTCAGATGGAAAAATGCATCCGGCATCCTAACACGGACAGAATGCAGTGGACACGATCTGGGCTCATCGTACCGAGGGCAGAGAGAGAAAACATGAACCAAATCCTCAGTTACATTACACCGGTCACACAAACCTGTGGAGTGACGCACTACTCTGTGAAGATAGAGGTTGAGGGAACAATGCCCGTGCAATTGTTGGTGTTGTTATTGAATTAAATCTGCGCTGCAGCAAAAACACGTCATCAGAACATGCTCTACCCCACAGGAACTGCCGACAATACATCCCGTTCGGGACAAGAACTGCACCGCCATCCACTGTAGGGCGCTCAGCAAGTAGCTTAAGCACTCAAGCAAGCACTCCAATTGAATGGTTGGCTTGCGATAGCGATGTCCGATCTATGTCCGAATTGGACAATTCAACACTTTTTTAGGAGTCGAAACTGCTGATACTTTCAAATCTGGAGCTTACATTTTGTAATTTTGCTTAGTTTAAGACATTCTCTCAGTTATTCAAATGTAGAAATGAAATAAAGCCACGAACGCTGGCATCTCCAAGTGTTTATAAGCACAGCAATGTACCCAGCGATCCATAGCTATGATGAAGTCATTCGATAATATGAGTGAGGAAACTGAAAAAAAATACTTTATCGTTAAGAAATCGTTGCAGCCTGTTCCAAGTCAAGGCATGGTTGAGCAGGCCAAAGAAACATGGTGGCTTCAGACCCCAGAGAGTTTACCCAGGAAACACGTTAAGATCCCAGATAGCAAGGTGGCCGAGGATCGTCTGATGAAGGATATAATTAAATAAGGCTGTTAAATCCAAACACAATTTTCAGTCTTGCACTTCCTTGGAGCTGTCTTAGTAAGTATGCAAAGTTAGGTTTTATAGGTTTTATAGTTGTGGAGTTATGGAGGACACGGACACACACACACACACGGACACACACACACACACACACACACACACACACACACACACACACACACACACACACACACACACACACACACACACACACACACACACACACACACACCAGAATGGCATAATAAATTGGCAATATCACTTTAAATGTGCAAAACAGCCTGCCATTGTGGAATTCAGCCATTTATGGGTACATTCATAACTGTCTCATCTGGCTTTCTTATTGGCTATTTCAAGCCAAACCATCCAATGAGAATTGGTGTGTGCCTGCAAGAATGCATATGCAAGGACCATGGGCTTGGCTTGTATGCTCATGTAGCATTTGAATCCCAATGGACACCCGTCAATGAAGGATGGATCCTTTCACAGCGTAGGCAATGGGAGCTGTTGTTGTTTCCATTATGAAGTTTAAGCCAATGAGTTCAGAGCCACCAGACGTGGTAATTTCAAAATTAAAGGGTGTCTGAGGAACAGCTGATGGACCAATCATGACGATGTTTTATGGTCAGCTTGAGTGTGCAGATGACAGGGATAGATGTGACTGGCCAGTGGAATGAGCAGTCAGACAATGAGGTGAGCTTGCCAATGCCAAAAAGAAAACAGTTGCTCCTGTGTTTGTGGAGGAGTGATTAGACTGTGAATACCAACCACAGGATTGCCCCAGAAACAATATTCAGGCTTCATTTGTGTTGCAAAACGGAGATTCAAGCTACATCAAGTACGTGCCATCTCCTGGCTGTTGCAATTTTAAGGGTTTTTCCAGTGACCACTCATTGTTCCTTCTCGGCTCGTCATACAAATAGCAAGTTGCAAACAAACCTATCCCCCTATAAAATAAAATACATTTTAAAAACCGACTGGCACTTGTGTCTGCCTCAATTCCTGTGTGTTATCTGGCACCAAAGCTTGTGCGTGTGTGCGTGTGCGTGTGGTTGGTTATCTCCATATGCAGGTTTCAGAAGATGGAACCGAGCCCTCCCAGGTCTCAAAATAACCACCTCCATGTGTGCGTGCATATATGAGCGTGTGTACATGCAAGTTGCTGTTGTCCGCTGTCTCCACACGTGGGTGGGTTTCAGGAGATGGAATGGAGACCTACCAGGTGTGTGTGTGTGTGTGTGTGTGTGTGTGTGTGTGTGTGTGTGTGTGTGTGTGTGTGTGTGTGTGTGTGTGTGTGTGTGTGTACACGTATGAGTCAAGTTCTATTTAGCTAATAAATTTCCCTTAAGTGAGCCTTATGTTGGAATTAGCTTTGTGCTTTACAGTCATTGTAGTTGATAAATTTACAGGACGAAAACAGAAGAAATTGGCTTCCCCCAAATTAACCCCTTCTTGGCTTGGTGATTTGTACTACCTAAAATAATGCAGTGTTAAATATATACAGATGTTTGCAGTTCATTTTCCAGTGTCGATCAGGCTCGTTTGAGGGCAACGGGGTCAAGCACCAATATTTATTTTCTGAAAAATCTCAAGTCGTCTATATTGTATTATTAGTAGAGGATAAATGGGGCTTCTGAGGCAGCCATTCAAATGAATGGGGAAAAGGGAAAAACTTTCTGTCTCAAGGCCCAAAAGCCCAAAATAGGAGACTCATTTTCTCCCCCTCCCATACAAGCAAATGTAAAATTGAGACTTACTGATTAAAACACTTCTTTCCTTTCATATTTTCATTCTATTAAAAGAGCGAACCAATGAATATTTGTCCATGTTATCCTTTAGGGAATAACTGCATTTTCTTATAACATTAATTTCCTTCAGTTTTGTAAAATAAGGAAGTGTTTTTGGAGCACAGTCATGCCATGAAAATGAGGAAGTATTCTGTGCCTTGTCTATCGTGGTTATATTTTAAATCATCAGAACACTAACAGAACAAAGTTTAGTTAAAAACAGCTTTTAAACGTAGGTTTTATCAAAATCATTTGAAGCATTTTCATTTTCGTGATAAAATGAGTCAAACTGCTTGAGAACGGTTGCCTCACCCGAACCAAGTCATTTCCTTTGTGGAAACACACTCTGGAAAAACCATTGTTATGTAATCTCCCATGACATCATCAAATTGCATATTTAAACCAACTAGTGTGAAGACTGTGTTTATAAGCCAGGCAATTTCTCTCGGTTGAAATCTCTTCTGTTTGACGTTTTTTTCATTTTTCTCATCTTGTCCCAATGGTAAATGACTGAGACATGAACCATCTTTCATCTGACGAAGAAGATAACCCATCACAATATTGGTAAGTTTGTGTTTGTGCGTGTGTATTGTAAAGTCTGGCTTCCTCATAGAATGATGGTGAAGCAATTGATTATTATTAATTAAATCACTATATGACGAATAATTATTGTATGTTTTTTTTTTCTAACAGGTTGTCCCCAATAAGAACTTCTTTGATAACTGATGTTAAAAATGAGTTATCTGAATTACACGACGAGTGGATAGAAATGAATGACTTCCTTGAAGACATTTATTCGTTTTGAAATGAACTGAGTGATATTATTGTTGACTGGAAACAAGTACTCTCACGTCCTTTGATCTTGAATGATCTGAGTCCAAGGTGAGAAAACTATCGCTCTGTCTCTGTCTCCGTGCGTTTGTGTGTGTGTGTATTTGTGCATGTGTGTGTGTGTGGTATGTGTGTATTTGTGCATGTGTGTATTTGTGCATGTATGTGTGTGTGTGGTATGTGTGTATTTGTGCATGTGCGTGTGCGTCTCTGTCTCTCTGTATCTCCCTCCGTTTGTCTGTCTCTGTCTATCTGTCTCTCTCTGTTCGTCTCTGTCTTAGTGGGGCAACTTAGCATAACAATTGTGCATTTTGTGAGGAAAGCACCAAATTTGGCACACGAGTAGCCTATCATATTATGAACAGATTTGGATATTGGGCCATCTCAAAATTTTTGATGGCAGTGGAAAATGGCTGCCACAGCCATCAGCGGCTGAATTTGAGATGGCCCAATATCCAAATCTGTTCATAATATGATAGGGAACTAGTGACAGTGTGCCAAATTTGGTGCTTTCCTCACAAAATGCACAATTGTTATGCTATATTTAGCGAAGTTGCCCCACTATCTCTCTATATCTGTCTCTGTCTCTCTCTATGTCTGTCTGTCTCCGTCTGTCTTTTTTTGTTCTCCTTATACATAACCTATTATTTGACATGGTGGTAATTAATTTAAAAGCAATACCACAACTTGGTGGTAATTTTTGAGGACTTGCTTTTTATTATCAACATTAAAACTGATTCATACATGGGTGGTGAAGCGAATGAATTTCGCAACCTTGAATGGGAAGATGTTGAAATTCCAGGGGGTGATTCATTTCAAACTTGTTCCAGTTTAAATGCTCATCTGGATGAAATGGACACAAAACTCTATCTTCTGGAGGTAAATGTTATATTTATTATTTTTATTAATATCATAATATATTCATCTTTATATACCCTAATTGTTCTTCACTCTGTTTTGAACAGAATATGTCGATTGAGTTTCAAAATCACAAGATATCTGAAGCAGACTGCTGGGAAAGATCGTTCATTCTCGCAACTGAATATTTACCCAAAGAAAAATGTTTAATATTTTCAATCTTGATGAATTATATTTGCTTTGCTTTCAATTATTTAATTCTTAATTATCAAAAACAAGAATAAAGGAAGTGCAAAGGAGGGGGAGGGGGGATAGGTGCGCTCCCCCCAACGACCCACCACCCTCCCTCCCCTCCCTGTGTGTGTGGGGGGAAGGGTGGGGGATGGGATGAGGGGGTGGTGGGGCAAAGATGGGGGTGTACAGGGGGGTGGGGCTTGTGTGGGTGGGTGGAGCTTGTGTGGGTGGGTGGAGCTTGTGTGGATGGGTGGGGGCTTGTGTGGATAGGTGGGGCTTGTGTGGATGTGGTTTGTGTGGGTGGAGCAAATTGTTTTAAATTAAATAAACATGTGTGTGGGGCACGAATTAACTAATCACTAATTATGTGAATATGATGGATGTGGATGGTATTTGCATGGGTGGGGTTTGTATGGATGTGGTTTTTGTGGATGTGGTTTTTGTGGGTGGAGCTTGTGTGGGTGGAGCCAAAAGGGGCGGAGTTTAAAAGGGGGCGGAGTCAAAAAATTCAATTTATATTTGTCTTTTGCAATTCCTGTGAATAAAATGAACCAAAAATCTCTTCCCCCTTTAAATCATATACCTTACAAGTCCAAGGAACTGTATCTATTACATCAACGATTTTAAAAAGTTCATTTGTCCATCGCTTTGTATAACCGTTTTCAAAATGAGATTTTCACCTATATATTCTTACTATATCACCACCTTTGAACTTAGGCTTTCTGACATTAATCTATTTTTCATATTCTAATTTTGAAAATGTTTCTGATGGTTTGGTATTCGTTGAGGTGTGAAACGTATCATTATACTTATCTACAATATCCTGAATTAAAGATAACCATTGTTGAGAATCGAGTTGGGTGAATTTTTCATATAGTCTCTCTTTTAAAGTGCGATTGAATCGCTCAATAACAAAAGCTTTTCCTTGTTTAAAGGTGCTGCATAATTCATAAATTCATAAATGTTTTGTTGTAGAACTCTGTAATTTTTTTTTTTTTTAAGTCCATAATTTTTTAGGTTTTCGCTTACTTTTATTAAATATCTGTTGGAAGGCTAACATGAGTGTCTTCCCGGTTTTGTTTTTCCAAAGGGACAGCCCACGCATATCTACTCCTCAAATCAATAATGGTTAAAGCATACTTGTACCCCTTATTATTGAGATCAATCAAATCAGCAGACCAGATATAATCAACTTCCTTGGAATAAACCTTCCTTCTATGAAACTTTGTGAATATTGGTTTATGTAATTCATCAGCTAATTGCTCTTCAATCTTAATGACATCATAAGAGCCTATAAGTTTTTTGAATTTCCAAGCCCAAGTTTCAATTTGGCACTGATCATCTTCTTCACGATGAACATATCAACTTTTTCTCTCAAGGTTGGATTTTGTATGAGACAAATTATACATTTCCCTCTCAGCTTCATGTTTTTTTTTCCAACGTTGTGGTATTTCCATAATCAATATCGTGCCTCATGCACACTTCATCAACCCTATTGATAGGTTTGCTCCACAGTTTCGGATTGTCAGCCTCATCTAATCTTTTATTCAACTTTGTTCCTGGACCACAGAAATAATACCCTGGGAGATGTAATTCCCCTGGTATTCCAGTAGTTGTAAATTTACTTCCTGATAAAATCTTTTGTGTTTGGAGATAAATTTACTCTTTTTTAGAGCAACACACCGAACATATGCCTTTTTGTATAATCCTGTTATTTTTACTTTTAAAATATGAGATTTTTACCTTCGCAAACTTCGTTTGACGAAGGTATTGTATTGACCCCTGTGTATTTATTTATTGGTAAATATGTGTGCGGACAACATTGCGCAAAAACTGCTGGACCGATTTGCATGAAATTTTCAGAGATGATGTGCAGTTACTCAAGGATGCCAGGCGAAGCTTTTGGGAGCAATCGGATTAAAGGTCAAGGTCACGGTCAGGAAAAAGTCAGAATCGCTTTTTTCGTCATAACGCGGTCAATTTTATCCGAACGAGATAAAACCAACACCAAAATGTTCATTACTCAATTCTACATTCTAGGCTATGCCACATGAAAGTGTGGCGTAATTACCCTAGGTAGCGGTTGGGGGTCAAAGGTCAAGGGGGTCACCAAAAATGGTATTAACAATGTTTTGGATTACTTTATACAAAAACTTTACAGCGGATTAGCTTGAAATTGTGTGGGAAGGTTTGTTGTCATGAAAAGACAAATCGAGTAGATTTTTGGAGCGATCGGATCAAAGGTCAAGGTCAAGGTCACAAAAAGGTCAAACATTTTTATTTTCGCGATAAGACAGTCAATTTTATTCCAATTTACATCAAATTAATGCCAAAATGATCAGTATTCAATGCCCTATCCTCAAATATAACATATGATATGGTGTTGTTGTAACCCGAGTTAGCGGTTGGAGGTCAAAGGTCAAGGGGGTCACCACAAAGCATTTTTCATTGGGCAGCGTCGTGGACAACATTACGCAAAAACCACTTAGCAGATCGTCACAAAATTTTGTGGACTTGTTTGACATCATGAAAGGACAAATCGATTAGATTTTGGGAGCGATCGGATCAAAGGTCAAGGTCAAGGTCACAAAAAGGTCAAAATCATTTTTTTGCAATTAAAGTGTCAATTTTGTTCCGATTTACATCAAATTAAGTCCAAAATGTTCAGTATTCAAAATCCCGATCCACTGATACAGCGTATGGTATAGTGTTTGCAACCCTAGTTAGTCTGTGGAAGTCAAAGGTCAAGGGGGTCACCAAAATGGAGTTTTTGATTGGGAAGCGTTGTGGACAACATTACACAAAAACCACTTCGCAGATTGTCATGAAATTTTGTGGATGTGTTTGGCATCGCGAGAGGACAAATCGATTAGATTTTGGGATCGATCGGATCAAAGGTTAAGGTCAAGGTCACAAAAAGGTCAAAATCGTTTTTTCGCGATTAAATTGTCAATTTTATTTTGATTTACAGCAAATTAACTCCAAAATGTTCAAAATTAAATTCCCCATCCTTTAATATGACACATGGTATAGTACTTTTGTCACCCAAGGCAGTGGTTGGGGGGTCAAAGGTCAAGGGGGTCACACAAATTCACATTTATATTGGAAAGCGTTGTGGACAACTCAACGCAAAAAAAAGCAAAACGCAGAGAGGCTTTAATTGTTTTGGATTTGTTTGGCATCATGAAAGGACAAATCCATTAGATTTTAGGAGCGATCGGATCAAAGGTCAAGGTCACAAAAAGGTCAACATCGTTTTTTCATGATGAAAACGGTTAATATGTTTCCGATTTACATCAAATTAACTCCAAGTTGTTCAGTGTTCAATTCCCCATCTTCTGAAATGACACAAGGTAGAGTACTATTGTCATCCTAGGTAGCGGTTGTGGGTCAAAGGTCATGGGGGTCATGAAATGCATATTTGTATTGAGATGCGTTGTGGACAACTTAATACAAAGGTAATAATAACAGGCGGATCGGCTGATATTTTTGTGACATGTTTGACATCATAAGAGGACAAATCGATTAGATTTTGGAAGTGATTGGATCAAAAGTCAAGGTCACAACAAGGTCAAACTCATTTTTTCGTGATAACAGTTTCAAATTTGTTCCCATTTACATCAAATCAACGCCAAATGTTCAGTATTCAATTCACCACCCTCTAATATGACACATGTACAATGCTGTCACCCAAGGGAGCGGTTGCGGTGTGGGGGGGGGGGGGGAGGTTGCTGTAACACTGTCACTTCTGCTGTAGTTTACATCGACTTAACGCCTAAATATTCGGTATTAAATTTTAAATCCCCGGAAGTGGCAAAGGTCAACGAGGTCACTTTTATTGAACGTCAATGGCTGCAAAGGAGACAACTGTACATGAACATCAGGCACTAAATCATGTTGTAAATATGCTTCATATTTTTGGTGTCGGATTAATCCCTAAGATATCTATTTGATGCTGAAATCTTCGTAATCATATATTATTTTGGTATTGTTTGCACTCTGATGTGTTAAATTACACATTGCATTCACAATATGATTACGTCACCCTTGCGTGGGGTTTTCCTGCTGATGTCATCTAAATCATCAAATCTACTGTTCTCATTACATAACCTTGCGTGGGTTTTCCCGCTGACTTCATCTGCATAGCATTCACTGTTCGATTTGCATTGCCTTTCGTGGGTTTTCCCCGCTGCTGACGTCATCTGCATAGCATTTACTGTTCTATTTGCATTGCCTTTCGTGGGTTTTCCCCCTGCTGACGTCATCTGCATAGTATTTACTGTTCTCTGCATTGCCTTTTGTGGGTTTTCCCCGCTGCTGACGTCATCTGTATCGCATTTACTGTTCTATTTGCATTACCTTGCGTGGGTTTTCCCCGTTGCTGACGTCATCTGCATCGCATTCACTGTTCTATTTGCATTGCCTTTCGTGGGTTTTCCCTGCTGATGTCATCACATAAAAGTTTCTTCTCTTTACATTGCCTTGCGTTGGTTTTACCGATGAAGTCATCTGCATCGTACCGACTGTTTTCTTTACATACTGATGAGTGTCACATTACACTTTACAGTCATAATATATACGCTTACGTCAGCCTTGTACGGGATATTTATGCTGATGCCATCTTGATAACATGTATTTAATTCGAGTTTGCATACGGATGACGTTCACATTACACATTGAAGTCACCTCAGTGTGGCTAGTTCCGGGCTAATATCAGCACTTTAACTGGCACTGTGCAGAAGAACTTTCAACAGAAGATTCCGCCGCAACACTGAAGCAAAGAAAAACTCAATATCAAAATGCCGCGTTCAAGGTCAAAAAGTCTTGAACAAAGACGCAAAGAGAAAAGGGACGCTGAGCGTGTCCGTCGTCACCAGAAATCGGCAGAAGAAACTGCAGATTGTATTGACTCATGAAGAGATTG